>NC_080719.1:1125000-1347500 GCF_019097595.1 Hemibagrus wyckioides
TTAATCTGTGTGTGTGTGTATGCAGATGAGTTTTAATCTGTGTGTGTGTGTGTGTGTATGCAGATGAGTTTTAATCTGTGTGTGTGTGTATGCAGATGAGTTTTAATCTGTGTGTGTGTGTGTGTGTATGCAGATGAGTTTTAATCTGTGTGTGAGTGTGTGTGTGTGTGTATGCAGATGAGTTTTAATCTGTGTGTGTGTGTGTGTGTGTGTGTGTGTATGCAGATGAGTTTTAATCTGTGTGTGAGTGTGTGTGTGTGTGTGTGTGTATGCAGATGAGTTTTAATCTGTGTGTGTGTGTGTATGCAGATGAGTTTTAATCTGTGTGTGTGTGTGTGTGTGTGTGTATGCAGATGAGTTTTAATCTGTGTGTGAGTGTGTGTGTGTGTGTGTGTGTATGCAGATGAGTTTTAATCTGTGTGTGTGTGTGTGTGTGTATGCAGATGAGTTTTAATCTGTGTGTGTGTGTGTGTATGCAGATGAGTTTTAATCTGTGTGTGAGTGTGTGTGTGTATGTGTATGCAGATGAGTTTTAATCTGTGTGTGTGTGTATGCAGATGAGTTTTAATCTGTGTGTGAGTGTGTGTGTGTGTGTGTGTGTATGCAGATGAGTTTTAATCTGTGTGTGTGTGTGTGTGTGTGTGTGTATGCAGATGAGTTTTAATCTGTGTGTGAGTGTGTGTGTGTGTGTGTGTGTATGCAGATGAGTTTTAATCTGTGTGTGAGTGTGTGTGTATGCAGATGAGTTTTAATCTGTGTGTGTGTGTGTGTGTGTGTGTGTAGGCAGATGAGTTTTAATCTGTGTGTGAGTGTGTGTGTGTGTGTGTGTGTGTATGCAGATGAGTTTTAATCTGTGTGTGTGTGTGTGTGTGTGTATGCAGATGAGTTTTAATCTGTGTGTGAGTGTGTGTGTGTGTGTGTGTGTATGCAGATGAGTTTTAATCTGTGTGTGAGTGTGTGTGTGTGTGTGTGTGTGTATGCAGATGAGTTTTAATATCTGTGTGTGAGTGTGTGTGTGAGTGTGTGTGTGTATGCAGATGAGTTTTAATCTGTGTGTGTGTGTGTGTATGCAGATGAGTTTTAATCTGTGTGTGAGTGTGTGTGTGTGTGTGTGTATGCAGATGAGTTTTAATCTGTGTGTGAGTGTGTGTGTGTGTGTGTGTGTGTGTGTATGCAGATGAGTTTTAATCTGTGTGTGAGTGTGTGTGTGTGTGTGTGTGTGTGTGTATGCAGATGAGTTTTAATCTGTGTGTGAGTGTGTGTGTGTGTGTGAGTGTGTGTGTGTGTGTGTGTGTGTATGCAGATGAGTTTTAATCTGTGTGTGAGTGTGTGTGTGTGTGTGTGTGTGTGTATGCAGATGAGTTTTAATCTGTGTGTGAGTGTGTGTGTGTGTGTGTGTGTGTGTGTGTATGCAGATGAGTTTTAATCTGTGTGTGTGTGTGTGTGTGTGTGTGTGTATGCAGATGAGTTTTAATCTGTGTGTGAGTGTGTGTGTGTGTGTGTGTGTATGCAGATGAGTTTTAATCTGTGTGTGTGTGTGTGTGTGTGTGTGTATGCAGATGAGTTTTAATCTGTGTGTGAGCGTGTGTGTGTGTGTGTGTATGCAGATGAGTTTTAATCTGTGTGTGAGTGTGTGTGTGTGTGTGTGTGTGTGTGTGTATGCAGATGAGTTTTAATCTGTGTGTGAGTGTGTGTGTGTGTGTGTGTGTGTATGCAGATGAGTTTTAATCTGTGTGTGTGTGTGTGTGTGTATGCAGATGAGTTTTAATCTGTGTGTGTGTGTGTGTGTGTGTGTGTGTATGCAGATGAGTTTTAATCTGTGTGTGTGTGTGTTGCCATTGAGAACAACAGCGCAGTGTTTTTCAGCCCATTAGTGAGAAAGTGGAAGATGTATTGCGCAGCGGCTCGGAGAAGTTTAATACATAAAACTGCAGGAGTTGCTTTCTCTGTCTTGCTGCTCTCATCCATCACCCCCACAGATAATAGATGCTCGTATCATGGAGGAGAAATGTGCTAGCTCACTGATACACTGAGAGATCAGCTTCACTACAGCACACCCAAAACCACACACACACACACACAAAACCCAAGTCACAAAGGAGTCAGGAAAGCTCGACGACTAGGTTGTAGGTTGTGACTTCAAGGTGCACATGGACACGTGTGTGTGTGTGTGAGTGTGTGTTTCTGTGTGTGTGCAAGTGTGTGTCTGTGTAAGACTGTGGTTGTGTATGTTTGTATAAGTGTGTGCAAGTGTGTGTGTGAGTGTGTGTGTGTTGTGTGGAAGAAGTCTCCAGTGTCAGTGCTATGTTACTTGGCTTCTGTGTGTGTTTCTGTGTGTGTGTGTGTGTGTGTGTGTGTGTGTGTGTGTGTGTGTGTGAAGGTTGTGACTTCAAGGTGCACATAGACTCGTCATTTCTGAACAGCGTGACAACTGAAATAAAAACATTAACCATCTGGCAATAAATGAGCGAAGTATTCCCAGATAATTTAGCGAGCAGCAGGAGGTTTCTCTTCTCTATTGATCCTGCTCCATTCTTCCTCATTTGCATCAGAGCTCTTGGCAATGTTTCCTTCCTCGATGCAGTTTGGTAATTTCACTAAATTACTGGCTGCTCTTACGCAGTGGCAGCGCTGCAGGCACATGCTCCTGTCTGCAGATCTGAGCTTCAAGGCTGGAAATGTTCAGCTAGCTGATTGATTAGTGTTTGGAGGTGAACGCTAACAGATAATGGCTTCTGGAAATCATTGTGTTCCTCTGACTTTATTTATTTATCCCTGAATTTATTTTTATTCATTTATTTATCCTGCTACTGTTTATTCGATCGGCTCTCATCCTTCTCACAGGTCACAACCTTTCTGTCTCTCTGGAGCTTTAAAGTCAGAATGAATCGTCTCATCAGAGCTGTGATCAGATTTGGCATTGGCGAGGGCATGTTGACTGATTTACAAATCAGCCAATGCCATTTGAGGTATGCCATGCCACACCCTCTTCTGATCTAAACACACCTGAGAGTGAGATAATTATAGAGGAGAGTTATGGAGGATTTCTCACCTGCTTCTGTCTACTTTAACTACGACTTTAACCCTAGACCACGCAAAAATCTAGACAAGACTGCAATCATAGACTCCGCCCACTTTAACTACGACTCAAACCGTAGACCAAGTAAAAGTCTGGAATGCACTCCACAATCATAAACTCCTCCCACTTTGAGCTGCTACTATAGAGCAAGACACACTGTGGGGGCGGGGCATTACTCCTCCTTTGGCAGGACCTCAGGAAAGTGAGGCAGACAGAAACTCCTCTGTGTTTGTTTGATGAAATTAGCGAGCTGCTGCAGTCCTGTGAACCGACTCACTCCTGTTCCTGAGGATTAAATAAAACACTCATAGATAAGAACTGCTTCCTCACCGAGACACTGCCTTTAAACGAGGTCGGGTTTGGATTTTAAGCAGATGACGATTTCAGTTCTGTGATATTGTTAAGCAGTGGTTCAGTAGCAGGAAGTTAGAGCTTTAAGTTCTTATAAAAGTAAAGGACTGATCATGAAACATCAGCGTGAGCTTTTAAACCACACAACAAGACAAGAGTCCAAAATTAAACAAAGACAAAAATCAGGATTTAATCCAGAAACAGATCTGAGTGAAACATTTTAAAGATAAACAATTTACTGAAGAATAATTCTGTTAGATTCAGAAAGAGAAAAGATACACTAAGTAAGGAGCGTGTGTGTGTGTGTGTGTATATATATATATATATATATATATATATATAATGTTTGTGTGTGTCTGTGTGTATGCATGTGTGTATGCGTGTGTGTGTGTGTCTCTCTCTCTCTGTGTGTTATCACACTCTGTTAATCTGCAGTGCAGCTCTGATCTTCCTCAAGAGAAATTCCTCCTCACTGCTTCACTCTCCTCCTTCTCTCTATCATCCAACAAAACCACCATTTCCATCCATCCATCCATCTGTCCATCATACAGCTCATCTCTCTTTAAGTTAATAAGAGAAAAAATGAATCAGAGTTTGTTCCACACGTTACTGAGAAACACAAAGAAGTGTAAACTTCTCTGTCCTGAAGATGTGGAGAACTTCAAGCTCCAGCTTCACCTCTGACACACACACACACACACACTGATACACAGCACTGACACTGGAGACTCCTTACACACACATCTCCTCACAATATTGTTTATCATTCACACTCTTTTCTATTTTAATCTGTTTATTTTTAGCAGAGTGTGTGCTGTACACGTCCCTGTGAAGGAGCTGTTGCTATAGAAATGATAACATATCAGAACGAGTGCATTAATTATAAATACAGTTGTGATGCACAGCTGCTCTACTGTCAGATCTGCAGTTAATTATACCGGGTCAATATCTCTGAACCAGCTGGAAACTGATGTCATCACTTTTGTTGTTGTTGTTGTGTGAACTTCTTCCTTTCCTGTACAGCAGGTTTTATAGGATTTTAAAATCCCCTTCTGTTGGCATTTTCCCAGCGTTTTCCCAACAGGTCGTCCTGCATCCGTCTCATTCAGGAGATGAGTGATGATGCATGGTGGCTGTGACGGATGAGGAGGACACGGCCTCTCTCGCTCCACTCGTACCAGACCAGAAAACTTCCAGCATCAGCAGTAGCAAAGTCAGCGTAATGCTCTGATGATCCATCACTGCTGCTGGAGTTCAGCACCTTCTCACGGCTCCTCACCCCGTCTCGTGTCTACAGTCACCATTTAAAACACAAGTGCAGCAAACGGTCCAGCTTTTCAGGAACAGGAAGAGTACAGCAACATGTTTACATGAAAGCAAATAGGACTGATGAAAAAGGATTTTTAAAAAAATATTTGATCAGCTGTTAATAACGTTCTCCACGTTCTCCTAGCAGGTGAGGACGGCTTTACTGTTCACTGTGCACTTCATACACAAAGAGTCATTGGTGAGTGATTTACAGAGTCATGCAGAATGAAATCATGAAGATCGAATAAAATAACACAAACACTCATCATAAAAAAATCATATTAATAACATTAATAACATCAAAAAGTAAATCTGTACAGAATTGACACTCGAAGTGCATGTGTTTTGATTTTCAAAACAAGATTCATAAAAAGAGATAAGACGAGATCTCGGAGAAGACGCCATGCAGCACCGACATCAATCAGGTGGTGCTGGGATTCGATCTCACAACCTTCTGATCAGATCAACAGCTGAAAATGTTAAGCACTGGAAGATCCTCCACTCCAGTTTTATCATCTGTTAATGTAAATTCAAATAACTTTAGAAGGGAGTTTTTCCATCTGGTGCTTTGGTCAGCTCACTGGTTGGATGCAAAAAGAAAAGAATATAGTGCTTGGTTTTTAATGAAACTAAACCTAGTCTTGTAATTTTCACCAGGTTGTCCTTCAGGCTCAGTGTGGAACTGTAAAGTCATCATTAGAAGTGGAATTGCATTTCTACTACATTCCTTTGTGCACGTAATGCTGTGAAAAGTTTTCCTCACTTGGCCTGTTGGTGGCGCTAGAGGTCTTGAGCAGCATACAGTAAAATTGGTGTAAAGGTGTTTGAGACTGTCTGCTATCACTGTGGCAAATTTCATTAAAGAAAGTGTTCAAAGTGTTCTGTGTGCTGCTTTAGACTCCTAAGTGGAAGTGGAAGAAGAAGAGGAAGAAGCAAAAGAAGAAGAAGAAGATGATGATGAAGATGAAGAAGAAGAAGAAAAAGATGATGAACAAAAAGAAGATAAAGTTGAAGAAGAAAAAAAGAAGATGATGATGATGAAGGAGAAGAGGGAGAAGATGAAGAAGATGATGAAGAAGATGAAGAAGAAGAGGGAGAAGATGAAGATGATGAAGACGAAGAAAAAGATGAAGATGATGATGAAGCCACAGTAATGCTTAATTACAGTAATTACAGTAATTACCACAGTAATGCTCCTGTTTCCTGTTAATTGGATCAGTATTTTTTGTTTTGTGTGAGATTTAAGGTTTAATGCTGTTTTATTAAGAAATACACTATACTGCCAAAAGTTTTGGAACACCTCTCCAAATCATTGAATTGAGTCCAACCCCTGAATTAAACTATTTGGAGGGGTGTCCCAAAACTTTTGGCAATACAGTGTATTTTGAGAGATGGAGAGTTTCAGTAAAGTTTTTTGTGATTTCTTGCCTGTGTTTCTGATTCAGGTGTGTGTGTGTGTGTGTGTGTGTGTGTGTGTGTGTGTACACACTCACTGGCTACTCTCTGTTGGAACAGTTAAAGATCTCAGTGATGATGTTTAGATGATGTGTGCTGAGATTTATTTATTTCATCCAACTCCAAATCTGAGGAAAATGTATTTATAAAACAGGAAAGCTGCTAGTTTGATTTATTTACAATATTTTTAGGAGAATAATTCATGCTGCAGGTAAACAATATGCTTTAATTAAGAGTTTTTTTATAGTGTGGAAATTGTTACCAGAATTTTTTTTAGTGAAGATTGAATTTCTTTGTCTGATTTTTTTCTAAAAGCTTCTGTTTTATTTCCTTTTTGAAATGATTTTATTTTTTTAAACTCAGATGTCAGACTTTTTTGCATTGCTTCCTCCACTAGATGAAGGTGATGTAATAGGCTGTTTCATGCTGGAGCACTGTTTACGTCATTATCGCATTCACGTCATTATCGCTATTTTATTTTTCAATCATTTTACAGATGCAGGACTATAATCTATAATAATTACATTATTATTATAGAGATAAATGGCGCTTCTCACCGGAGATGATGCGGATTGGTTATTTGTCACACGGAAGAAACTCCAGAGCAGGAGGTGTGTGTGTGCGTGCGCGTGCGTGCATGTGTGTGTGTGTGTGTGTGTGTGTGTTTTCTCAGTGCTCGGTTTTGTCGGAACATTACGGTAAAGTGAGGAGCCGCTGTGTGAGCTCGCGCAGCTCGGGGCTTCAGTCCAGTCCAGTGTGTGTTCCTGACATCTAATCTGTGTGTGTGTATGTGTGTGTGTGTGTGTGTGTGTGTGTATGTGTGTGTGTTTATTCCCCCTGCGCGGTGTGAGGATTACTGAAGCTGTCTGAAACACACCTTTACACCTGAGCTGCTGCTGCGTTACATCGCTTTTCCTTCTGTCTCGGATCGACTCCGTGTCTCTGCTGCTGCTTTTAACGGAGCGTCACCTCGGCGCATCTCCACACCTTCATCATCATCATCATCACCACCATCACCGTCTTTTTCAAGGTAAGCAAGAGAAAATCAAATCCCTCTCTCTCTCGCGCGCGCGCGTGTGTGTTATAGCCTAACGCATACGCAGGTTATAACCTCCTCATTCAGCGCTGACGCGTTTCCACGCATGAACACGACCTGCTGCTCTGCTCTTCAGCCACAACGGTGTGTTTTCTGCTCGACGTCATCAAACCAGGACCAGGTAGCTTTTTAAACCCTCTGACAGGTAGGCTAGCTGTGCACACCTGACCGCGTGCAGGCGCACGAGGAAGCTTATCTTGCGTATTTTGCTTATTTATTCTTTTAAAATAATAATAAGAAGAAGAAGAAAAAAAGAGAGCTAGGACAAATATAAAGCTGCCTGTCGGACACGTCATAACGACGCATGACGTAATGATGCCACCTTGTAAAGCAGTAAATAATAATAAACATTTTATTCTTCTAACAGTTTTTATTATTATTATTTTATTTTTTACATATTTAATGATTTATGATTTCAGGAAACATTTCTCTGGATGATTTAATGACTTCCTGTCTTTCTGTTAGTTATGAAGATGTTTATGTTCTCACGTTTCTGAGATTAAAAGAGGAACACACATTATTTCTCTTAAATCCAGAGCGTAACACACTTATATTCAGATATCTTGACTCACTTTGTCATGTGCTAAATATAAAATCATGAATATTGTTTAAACTATTGTATGCAAATGATCGCACACTGAATGACTTCCTGCCTCATTTGCATATCACACTGCATGTCATTGAACCAGAAATCTGCCCTGAGGAGTAAAAGGTAAAACAGAAGTGTATGAGGGTGTGGTGGTAGCAGGCTTCAGCGTCACTTCGACCTTTTTCATCCCAACTATCCTGAGCTCCGTGTCTCTGACGTGAAAAGATCTCTCGGCGTCTAATAAACGACAGGATGAGAAACGATCTGCTTTTATCTGTCTGTAAACAGCTTCTTAAAGTGGCTAATAAACACGGCTAATGGTTTTCCTTTGTCACTTACTATACAACAAAACCTTCTGTGATATAACAATAACACACACACACACACACGAAACGGTGGAAGAAGAAGTAAACGTCAGGGTCCAGTTCCTCTGAGAGACACAGAGAGCGTTAAATGAAAGGGTTTGCACTTATTTATCATATGTTTTGTCTCTTTGTTTCATCAAACTGCACATCTTAGCAGGATTTTTTTGTGCAGCTCTTGATGTCCAGGGTGAAGAGCACTGAAGGAAAAAAGAAAAACAACAACAAAGAACAACAAAACCCAAAATTTGTGAATCCTCCATCATTCGCTTTTCCTCTCACTCACAAGTCTCACTCCTTTCCTTCGTCTTTCTGGTCCATTCAGTCAGACAACTCATCCTCTGTCTTGCCATCTGTGTGATGGATTCTCTCTCTCTCTCTCTCTCTCTCTCTCTCTCTCTTTATAATTGAGGGCAAAAACACACATCTGGTTGCTAGGAGGAATAAAGGGAACAAATGAACAAACAATGTTGCATCCATTCAGTGAAAAAAGGAGTAAATGTGCAGCATGTGTGTGTGTGTATATGTGTGTGTGTATGTGTGTGTGGTGTTGGATACACACACGCCTGGCTGAGGGAATAATTGAGCCTGGGCTGAAGCACGTCGTCAGCATGGGGAGGAGGATGAATGCAGGTTAGTGACAGCTTTTAGACATGCTCGCTCGTGCAGCACTCCAGGAGAGACGTGCGAGACTGGAGGCATGCACAGGAAGTGTGCTTAATAAGAGTGAGACAGGGAGAGAGTGAGATAGATGAATGAAGCTAGACGAATTATTCAGCAAAATAATCCTGTATTATTTCCTGCAATTATGCCTCTGGCTGCATTGTCTTTATTTCTCCAGTCTGTCCTGCTTTGATTCATAGGTATGAAATGATTAACTGTGTGTGTGTGTCTGTGTATGTGTGGGGGGGGGCCAAATCTAGGGTGGTATGGGAGCTGCTTAGCTGGCTCATTCTGAGAAAGATACATAAGAAAGACAAAAGAGAGAGAGAGAGAAACAGAGGCTGAGAGAGAGAGAGAGAGAGAGAGAGAGAGAGAGAGAGAGAGATGAACAGTCTGTAATTAGCACCCGTGACTGAATGCTACATTCCACCTCCGTAAATTACAGACTGGTTTGACGATATGGCGTCTAGCAAACCTGAGTGAGTTTATCCAGAGCTCTGTCTGTCTGTCTGTCTGTCTGTCTCTTATTACTCTTTCAGTGTTTCTGTTTTTCTCTGACTATTCATATATTTGTTTTTTGTATCTCTCTCTCTTATCTCTCTTTTTCATTCTCTCTCTCTCTCTCTCTCTCTCTCTCTCTCTCTCTCTATCATTTTATTTCCCCAAAACAAACCCAACAGGAATGGTTGTGTTGGACTGGTCTGTGTGTCTGACCCTTGACCTTTGCCTCATGTCCATCATTTGCTTCTGTTTTGACCACATGAATGTAACAGGGCAATAACTTCGACCCTGCAGGTCACATGACCATCCTGACATCATCACTTTGACATTACTAGCCTTTTTTTCACTGCATTGTTTACTTTTTGATTTTTATTAAAGACCACAACGTGTCTCCAAACCTGACGAGTTCACATCAGTCTCCTGCTCAAGACCTGCATTGATTTGTTTTAGTTCCAGTTCCTCAAGACTCTCTCTCTCTCTCTCTCTCTCTCTCTCTCTCACACACACACACACACACACACACACACACACACTGATATAACACATCCAGCCCCCTTACTGCTTGTCAGCTCTGTGTGGAAGGTGTGTGCTGTTGTATTGACTGAAACCAACTGATTTTGATGAAATTGTGTGTGTGTGTGTGTGTGTGTATCACAGTGCACAGGGCTAACTAGGGTACATTATTTGCTCCAGTGTGTCCTCACATCTTGTGAGCCGGTTTCACTCTTCCAGGGAAGTTTATCAGGAAGTGTACTGGGAAATTTTTCAGGGAATGATTTGGGAAGTGAGGAAGTATTCCAGGAAGTCTATCAGTGTATTAGGTAGTTTATCAAAAAAGGGTCTGCAGACGTTTACTGGAAAGTTTATAGAGCAGTATATCAAGAATTATATTAGAAAATTTTTCAGAAGTGAGATGTCTTGGAAAATATGTGTCAGAAATTTTTACCAGGATTTTTTTTTCCAGAAATCTGTGGGGAAAAGCATCAGGAAATGTATCAGAAGTGAAACCAAGCTGAATGGGAATAATATCTCGGTGTTTCTGTGTTTTAATTCTGAAATAGTTTCAGTTTGAGACGTTCTGCTCACAGACCATCTGCTGTGTGTTTGTGGACTTTTCCTTCAAACCACCAGAGAACACGAGGCACTGAAAGCCAGGATATAACGGTTCCGAGCACACCGAGAGGTGGCTGAGTCCACGTGTGGAATTATACAGAAAACAAATAGATAAAAACAGTGCGTGACATGGCGAAGACGGACAACGGCTGCAGTGCTGATTTATTCAGCTAAGGAAAAACGAGAAGGATTAGAAGGAAGTAGCCGGGCGTGTGATTGATGTTCCTTCGAGCGTGTTCATGCTGCTGCATCCAGAACCAAAGGAAGTAGCAGAACCACAAATCAGAACCTGGGACCATGTGATATTTGGGTCACTGAATCTCCTCCACAGGAACATTGTTGTGTTTGAGTCTTGAGTCTTGCTCCACAGAAAGAATCTCATCAGCTAATGTTAGTGCATAGATTTCCATTTAACATGATGACCGTTGGGTTTAAACGTTTCTCTGATCGCGGCCATTTCCTTTATGAGTTTTTCCTTTATGAGTTTTGCAGTTGTCATTTCTGTGGTCAGCGCTGCTTTATTTATTGCACACAAATAACCAGAAAATGCATGATGTTTCCCATTTGGAGGATGCTGTGTAGTGGACGCTGTGTGGTGGACGCTGTGTGGTGGATGCTGTGTAGTGGACAGCAAACCTGCAACCTGTCTAGTTATGATACTGATGTTTTGTTTGCTGAGTGAGTGAGAAATAAACGACTGTGGGTTGTGCAACAGAAGGATGTGATGTGGTGTGGTGTGGTGTGATGTGGTGTGGTGTGGTCTGGTGTGGTCTGGTGTGGTGTGATGTGGTGTGGTGTGATGTGGTCTGGTGTGATGTGGTGTGGTGTGATGTGTGGTGTGGTGTGTGGTGTGGTGTGTGGTATGGTGTGGTGGTGTGGTGTGTGGTGGTGTGTGGTGTGGTGTGTGGTGTGGGGTGTGGTGGTGTGGTGTGCTATGTGGTGTGGTGTGGTCTGTGGTGTGGTGTGTGGTGGTGTGTGGTGGTGTGGTGGTGTGTGGTGTGTGGTGTGGTGTGTAGTGGTGTGGTGTGTGGTGTGGTGTGGTATGTGATGTGGTCTGGTGTGGTGTGGTGTGATGTGGTGTGGTGTGGTGTGGTGTGATGTGGTGTGGTGTGGTGTGGTCTGGTGTGGTGTGATGTGGTGTGGTGTGATGTGGTCTGGTGTGGTGTGGTGTGGTCTGGTGTAGTGTGATGTGGTGTGGTGTGATGTGGTGTGGTCTGGTGTGGTGTGATGTGGTGTGATGTGGTGTGGTGTGGTGTGGTCTGGTGTGGTGTGATGTGGTGTGGTGTGATGTGGTCTGGTGTGGTGTGGTGTGGTCTGGTGTAGTGTGATGTGGTGTGGTGTGATGTGGTGTGGTGTGGTCTGGTGTGGTGTGGTCTGGTGTGATGTGGTGTGGTGTGATGTGGTGTGGTCTGGTGTAGTGTGATGTGGTGTGGTGTGATGTGGTCTGGTGTGTGATGTGGTGTGGTGTGGTGTGTGATGTGGTGTGGTGTGGTGTGTGATGTGGTGTGGTGTGTGGTGGTGTGTGGTGTGTGGTGTGGTGTGTGGTGGTGTGGTGTGGTGGTGTGGTGTGCTGGTGTGGTGTGTGGTGTTGTGGTGTGGTGTGCTATGTGGTGTGGTCTGTGGTGTGGTGTGTGGTGTGGTGTGGTGTGTGGTGGTGTGGTGTGGTGTGTGGTGGTGTGGTGTGTAGTGGTGTGGGGTGTGGTGTGGTGGGATGTGGTCTGGTGTGGTGTGATGTGGTGTGGTGTGATGTGGTGTGGTGTGGTGTGGTGTGATGTGGTGTGGTGTGATGTAGTGTGGTGTGGTGTAGTGTGGTGTGATGTGGTCTGGTGTGGTGGTGTGTGGTGTGGTGTGGTGGTGTGGTGTGTGGTGGTGTGTGGTGGTGTGGTGTGTGGTGTGGTGGTGTGGGGTGGTGTGTGGTGGTGTGTGGTGGTGTGGTCTGGTGTGGTGTGGGGTGTGGTGTGGGGGTGTGGTGTGTGGTGTGGTGGGTGTGGTGTGTGGGGTGTGGGGTGTGGTGTGGTGGTGTGGTGTGGTGTGTGGTGTGGTGTGTGGTGTGGTGGTGTGGGGTGTGGGGTGGTGTGGTGTGTGGTGTGGGGTGTGGTGTGTGGTGGTGTGGGGTGTGGTGTGGTGTGTGGTGTGGTGTGTGGTGGTGTGCTGGTGTGGTGTGCTGGTGTGGTGTGGGGTGTGGTGTGTGGTGTGGTGTGTGGTGGTGTGGTGTGTGGTGTGGTGTGGTGTGGGGTGTGGTGTGGTGTGTGGTGGTGTGGTGTGTGGTGGTGTGGTGTGTGGTGGTGTGGTGTGTGTGGTGTGGTGGTGTGTGGTGGTGTGTGGTGTGGTGGTGTGGTGTGTGGTGGTGTGGTGTGGTGTGTGGTGTGGTGGTGTGGTGTGTGGTGTGGTGTGCTATGTGGTGTGGTCTGTGGTGTGTGGTGTGGTGGTGTGGTGTGCTATGTGGTGTGGTGTGGTCTGTGGTGTGTGGTGTGGTGTGGTGTGTGGTGTGGTGTGTAGTGTGTGGTGTGGTCTGTGGTGTGTGGTGTGGTGTGTGGTGTGGTGTGTGGTGGTGTGGTGTGTGGTGTGTGTGGTGTGGGGTGTGTGTGGTGTGGTGGTGTGGTGTGTGGTGGTGTGGGGTGTGGGGTGGTGTGGTGTGGTGTGTGGTGGTGTGGTGTGCTGGTGTGGTGGTGTGGGTGTGTGGTGTGGTGGTGTGTGGTGTGGTGTGTGGTGTGGTGTGGTGTGTGGTGTGGTGTGGTGTGTGGTGTGGTGTGGTGGTGTGTGGTTGTGTGGTGTGGTGTGGTGTGTGGTGTGGTGTGTGGTGTGGTGTGGTGTGTGGTGTGGTGGTGTGGTGTGTGGTGTGGTGTGCTATGTGGTGTGGTGGTGTGGTGTGGTGTGCTGGTGTGGTGTGGTGGTGTGGTGTGTGGTGTGGTGTGCTATGTGGTGTGGTGTGGTCTGTGGTGTGGTGTGTGGTGTGGTCTGTGGTGTGGTGTGTGGTGTGGTGTGTGGTGTGGTGTGTGGTGTGGTGTGTGGTGTGGTCTGTGGTGTGGTCTGTGGTGTGGTGTGGGGTGTGTGGTGGTGTGGTGTTGTGGTGGTGTGGTGTGTGGTGGTGGGGTGTGGTGTGTGTGGTGGTGTGGTGTGGTGTGTGTGGTGTGTGGTGGTGTGGTGTGGTGTGGTGTGGTGGTGTGGTGTGGTGTGTGGTGTGGTGTGTGTGGTGGTGTGGTGTGTGGTGTGGTGTGGTGTGTGGTGGTGTGGTGTGTGGTGTGGTGTGTGGTGTGTGTGGTGGTGTGTGGTGTGTGGTTGTGTGGTGTGTGGTGTGGGGTGTGGTGTGGTGTGTGGTGTGGTGTGGGGTGTGGTGTGGTGTGTGGTGTGGTGTGTGTGGTGTGTGGTGTGTGTGGTGTGGTGTGTGTGGTGTGCTGTGTGGTGTGTGTGGTGTGGTGTGTGTGGTGTGCTGTGTGGTGTGTGTGTGGTGTGTGTGTGTGTGTGTGTGTGGTGGTGTGTGGTGTGGTGTGGTGTGTGGGGTGTGGTGTGTGGGGTGTGGTGTGGTGTGGTGTGGTGTGTGGTGTGGGGTGTGGGGTGTGGGGTGTGGGGTGTGGTGTGGTGTGTGGTGTGGTGTCGTGGTGTGTGGTGTGGTGGTGTGTGGTGTGGTGGTGTGTGGTGTGGTGTGGTGGTGTGTGGGGTGTGGTGTGGTGTGGTGTGTGGTGTGGTGTGTGGTGTGGTGGTGTGTGGTGTGGTGGTGTGGTGGTGTGTGGTGTGGTGGTGTGTGGTGTGGTGTGTGGTGTGGTGTGTGGGGTGTGGTGGTGTGTGGTGTGGTGTGGTGTGTGGTGTGGTGGTGTGTGGTGTGGTGTGTGGTGTGGTGGTGTGTGGTGTGTGGTGTGGTGTGGGGTGTGGTGGTGTGTGGTGTGGTGTGTGGTGTGGTGTGTGGGGTGTGGTGGGGTGTGGTGGTGTGTGGTGTGGTGTGTGTGGTGTGGTGTGTGGTGTGTGGTGGTGTGTGTGGTGGTGTGTGGTGGTGTGGTGTGTGTGGTGTGTGTGGTGGTGTGTGGTGTGGGGTGTGGTGGTGTGTGGGGTGTGGTGTGGTGTGTGGGGTGTGGTGGTGTGTGGGGTGTGGTGTGGTGTGGGGTGTGGTGTGGTGTGGTGGTGTGTGGTGTGGTGTGTGGTGTGGTGGTGTGTGGTGTGGTGTGTGGTGTGGTGTGTGGTGTGGAGGTCACTCTGGTTATTTAGCTTATAAAGATTATAAAGCTGATTATTTTCCTGCTCAAGTGTTTTATTTCTCATATTAATGCAGCAATGTTTTTAAGAACATTAAATCATATTTTTATCTGCTTATAGTTACGTTTAATTCTGTGGAACATCACAGAACCATGTTCTTGTAACGTCTGGAACCCCCGCCCTATGCGGGGCTGGACCCCAGACGCCCGTGGTGTGTGTGCGCACGCCGGCAAACGGTGTAATGAGACCCATGCGCAGGATTCAGCGAAGCACTGCTTTTATTACATTTAAGACGCGACACAGGGAAACAAACGTAACACTAGACATGGCGTGGTTAACTAAACAAAACTAAACTAAACTAAACCTAGACCTTAGCGTGGACATAGAACCTAGCAAACAAAACCCCAACAGAAACCACAGTACAGATAACAATCATGGACAAGGACACAAACACAAGGATCCCTATTTATAGGAGTAGACATTAGGGCTAATGGGATACAGGTGACACAATCAGGATAGGAACAATAGGAAGGGCGTAACAAAAGACACACAAAGAAGCAGGCTTCCAAGGTTCACCTGCCAGCGCCCTCTCTGGGCCTGGCAGGGAACTGTCCAGCTGTTCCTGACAGTTCTCTCCTGTTGTGTCTTCCGTTACAGCAGCTCTAAACAGTCTTTCCCTCAGCAGTCTCTCTTTATTCTCTCTCTCTATCAGCTCTAAACAGTCTTTCCCTCAGCAGTCTCTCTTTATTCTCTCTCTCTATCAGCTCTAAACAGTCTTTCCCTCAGCAGTCTCTCTTTATTCTCTCTCTCTATCAGCTCTAAACAGTCTTTCCCTCAGCAGTCTCTCTTTATTCTCTCTCTCTATCAGCTCTAAACAGTCTTTCCCTTAGCAGTCTCTCTTTATTCTCTCTCTCTATCAGCTCTAAACAGTCTTTCCCTCAGCAGTCTCTCTTTATTCTCTCTCTCTATCAGCTCTAAACAGTCTTTCCCTCAGCAGTCTCTCTTTATTCTCTCTCTCTATCAGCTCTAAACAGTCTTTCCCTCAGCAGTCTCTCTCTATTCTCTCTCTCTATCAGCTCTAAACAGTCTTTCCCTCAGCAGTCTCTCTTTATTCTCTCTCTCTATCAGCTCTAAACAGTCTTTCCCTCAGCAGTCTCTCTTTATTCTCTCTCTCTATCAGCTCTAAACAGTCTTTCCCTCAGCAGTCTCTCTTTATTCTCTCTCTCTATCAGCTCTAAACAGTCTTTCCCTCAGCAGTCTCTCTTTATTCTCTCTCTCTATCAGCTCTAAACAGTCTTTCCCTCAGCAGTCTCTCTTTATTCTCTCTCTCTATCAGCTCTAAACAGTCTTTCCCTCAGCAGTCTCTCTTTATTCTCTCTCTCTATCAGCTCTAAACAGTCTTTCCCTAGTCAAGGGCCCAAAAGTGGCAGCTTGAACCCCCAATCTTCCGGTCAATGACCCAGAGCCTTAAATGAATTTATATGAATAAATATGAATTTATACTTATTCCTTTTTTTGTGGAATGAATTTGAATACTGTGAATTTATACTTCTTTTTTATGAATTTATACTTCTTTTTTTTGCGGAATGAGAGAGTTTTTTTAACAGTATTGAAGAGGGATAGAAAGCTTTTGTGTTATTAGTTTGAAAGTTTTCCCAGAGAGCGTGTGTATTATTCTGTTATAATCCTCGCATTTAGCTTGGATAAGCACCGCCACCGCTCTGTGAGCGTAATAACCCTGTGAGTACAGCAGGATATTGAAAAACTCACTTCACTTCTCCGGAATTTTTTCAAAGCACGTTCCAGTTGGAGGATGACGCTCCTGAAGCGCTCCGTCGGAATCACGAGTGGAAATGGTTTTGGAGTCATATGTACAGCATGTTGCGGTTCTCTTCTTCTTAAAAGCTCTGTAAGAGGAGGCCTCTCGCATTCTAACTTTTATTTCCTCTCAGAGGGAATCTCCCGAGAGCCCAGCGCAGTTAGCAGAGATCAGATATCATCCATAATTTATGCCGGAGATAGAGAGTGCCTTGCGGTTTGTTTGTGTCTCTAACTTTCTCTCTATTACAAATGAACCCACTTACCCACCGTATTGACACGGAGCATCAAACTCGTCCCCTGGCACGGATATCTGTCTCAAACTAATCTGTGTGATAAATGTGAGAATGTCAACTTAAATTATTTTAAACTGGGGTACAGACAGAGAACCTTCAGTCCTTCAGTTCTGCCCCGGTGAACACGAGCACGTTCTCTATGACAGCCACACGCCTATCTGACAATCATTCACATCCACACGTCTCCTACGGCCCATGATGCTTTGTGTGAACTTAAAACTAGTCATTCATTCATATCGAGATCAGAGCTGAGCTTGTGAAGGAAATCAGCACACATGTCCCTTCCTGAAACATTTATACCAGGACATGGTGATGGAGGTTTCTCCCCTGGTGTTATTGCCATGATCAAGGTGCTTTATTGTAATATTGGGAGTGTACTGGAAATCAACGGTGGTTTAAGTGCTCCTTTTTCTATAAAACCTGGAATAAGGCAAAGCTTTGCAATGTCTTGAATGCTGTACTCTCTGGCAGTTGAACCCATGCTATGCCAAATAAGAAAGCAGGTGTTAAGCTAGCTAAAGGTTTTTTTTTTACCCGTACGCCAGCTGATGCAGATGACATCATGGTGGAAAGAGATGGAATCGGTGATGTACAAAAGCTTAGGAACATTGTAGATTGCTTTGGAAAAATTTCTTCATCAAAAGTAAACTGGCCAAAAAGCACTGCATAGTTGGTAGACAGATGGGACGGGGGAGAACTGAGTTTACCTGGAGGTCTTAAATGGTCTAAAGTATCTAGGAGCTCCCTTTCGAGGGAATTCGACGCTGTGTCATGGCTGACACTGTGGGAATGCTTCGATGTGGAAGTTGTGTCTGAAGCTCTGTGTGAAATCACGCCGAGTTATCGGCTCGGGTAGGTCATGTGACGAAGCAGAGAGCGCCAGCAAGACCATAAAAGGACATCTAAGTCACATTACTCCAGCTTCTTTGTCTTCAGGAAGTGCTCTGTGTATGTTTGTGTCAATTGTTTGTCCTGTCTGTCTAGACAGGGTGATAGATATTTTGCCCCTAGTATGCTAGAGAAAAACATAAATACTTCTGAAGCATTACAAATTCTTAAGTGTGTATTTTCATCTGAGCTTCATATTAACCTCCACTGTGGAGTGGAACATGACAAAGACGTTCAGTCATCAACATGGACACAATAAAAACAGGAGAAATAAGTTTTCTGGCTGTAAAAGGTGTTAATAGAGGAGTTGGGAGGATGATAGTGTCTGAAGTGCTCAGAGGTTTAGCAGCACCTTCACAGTGATGAAGAGGCTTGTGTGTTATTTACGCTGTCGTGAAATGACTTTGTGTAGATTAGAGCTGGTGTACCGCAGGGTCTGGGCCTGTGTGTGTGTGTGTGTGGAGCTTCTGGAAATTCAACTTTCACTGAACTTCAGCGTCTTTTGGAAGACGATGGAAACTGAACACTCGCTCACTCGAGCAGTCAGCTTTAGCTTTAGGGGTGTGTGTGTGTGTGTACATATCTCCACCTTCTTTTATCTGCTGTAATCTGATGTAGCAGTCAGGAGACAAAGTGTCACGTCTTGATGATGGCTTGTTTGTTTGTGAGTGTGTCTGTGTGTGTGTGTGTGTGTGTGGTTGCGTGTGATTATGGCTGCTGAGTTATCTGAGGTGGATAGCAGTTTGTAGACGTGATGTCTCGTGTGATGTAATCATTTCTGAAAATTCATTGTTCCTCTTTAAGACCTTAAAGTTCTATGTACAGTAGAACCCTACAGCTGTGTACAGTAGAAAGTTTTTCTAGTAGAACCATTTTAGAAACCTAGAACCCTGAAGAACCCTTTAGAAAGTCATTTTTCCAAAAGTGTACTAAGTATAAAGAAGTGAAATGTTGAAGATCTGACAGGTTCCTCAGGGGTTCACTGGATAATTGAGGGTTCTCTGTATCCAGGAAAGGCCTCAGGGAGGAGAACCAGGTCACAGGCTCTGGAAGAGATTTTTTTTTCTGCTGCTTTTTGATGTTAGAGATTTGGATCAGGAACATCTTTATCTTCATCAGCAGCATGGATGAACACCAGCATGAGGGCATGAGGGCAGGTGAAGGACAGGACAGAACAGGAGCTCCAGTGTGCCCTCTCTGAGCTTTTACTACAACATGTACATGTCCCTACGTCGTTACCATGACAACCGGTGAGGATATGGCAGGAAATGTGACTACACTTAGAACTAAAGGATCCTGACACTGATCAGGATTCTCCTCTGGACCGGAACCAGACTGGGGTTTACTTTATTTACATACTTGTGTGTGTGTGTGTGTGTGTGTGTGTGTGTGTGTATGAGGGTATTTAGACTCCTCTCTCCTGCTCTTTGATGATGTCACTGGATTCTTTCTCTGATAAAGGAAGAGCAAGGCGATTCAGCTGAAGGTAAAAAATAAATAATGGAACTGAAGAGGAAGCTCGACACTGGACTTCCTCATACTCCTTCAGCTACAGTTACGTCTCACAGACACATGCAAATAAATTCTGTAAAGCAAAAAATAATAAAATGAGACTTTTTTACATTAAACAAAATCTTCTATAAGGAGCAGTAAACGATAATAAACAGAACAGAGTCAGTATTCAGTGTGAAAGGCTGAAACACAGCAGATTAAATAGAAGCTCATAGGACACAGGTTGGTGGCATGATCATGTGACCTGCAGGGGCTGATGGGTAATGTAGTCCTGCATCTTCACAGCTGTTTAAAAATGCATGTGCAGGCTCAGGTTTTTCAGAGGAAACGTTTGTCCTGTTCTTCAGAAGTGAGACTGCGTGCCACACTCGTGTCCGGTTTTCACAGATCCCTGACCGGCAGCATGCTTTTAATGAACTGGACAATTAACCAAACAAAGTAATGAGAATCATGACACATCATGAACACAGTGAAGCAGCAGGTCCTGAAGGATTTGAGTAATCCACCACAAATGGACATTATAAACCTGTCTAGCATCTTTCTTTCTTTCTTTCTTTCTTTCTTTCTTTCTTTCTTTCTTTCTTCTTTCATGTCTTTTGTTCTTCCTTCCTTCCTTCTTTCTTTCTCTCTCCCTCACTCTCTTTGTTATTTCTCTCTCTCTCTCTCTCTCTCTCTCTCTCTCTCGTGTGTATATTCCCGGTGTTCAGGTCATGTGATGGAGGTCTTGCTGCTCCTCAGGGTTTTCTCTGTGTGTGCTGTATTGAGTGGTTTATTGATGTGAACGTTTCGGAGCTCAGATGCAGCCCAACATTGAGCAGTGTAATTTATGGAGAACAGGCCGCGCTCAGATCGAGACTGGATGTGTTCTGGGTAACTGAGCATTCGATCAGATGTCACACTGCTTCTCCAAGCTGAGATTAAACTCATTTTTCGCTCATTATTTCCAGTTATATTTCTAGTTCACGTGTAGAGGCAGAACAAAGAGACACAGTGACCTCACACCGTCATCTCTGAACCTGCTTTTGTGTTGCCCTTTTTTAAAATATATATATATACACACACACAAAAAAATTGATTATTAAAAGCTCTGTAGATCCTGCTGCAGTTTGTAATCTCTGTTCTGTCGGAAAAATAATTCCATCTTGTTTTTGTTTTTTTCTTGAAGTTGAACTTTTTCAGGAACATTTTCTCTTTACTGTTTTACTGTTTACTCATTTTGGCGTGTTTGTGATTAAATGAAGCCGTAATCGTGTCGAATTGCTCCTTCAGAGAAGGAACTACTTTTTCCGAGGGAGGTTTCGTGAGTCTGATATCACCACGAAACCTTTTAAAAACAACTTTTTATTAACTTATTTATTTTAAATGTTGGATAAATGTCCATGAGATCTTCTTCTGAGCAGATTTTCCCTGACGTCGGTGGTGTTGTCTGTGTGTAACGGCTGCAGCTTTGTGCAGATTTGTGTGTTTTATAGTCCGATGATGTAAATAGCAGAGATGAACATCTGCCCTTAGACTTCTACTGTTTTCTCAGTGCAGTGAAATGAGTCCAAATTCTCATCAGTGATAATCACGGAGATTAGAGTGAAAAATGCTGGAGTATTCCTTTAATGAATGAATACGTAGAAGTAATGGACACAGATGGGAAACCCAGAGAGAGAGAGAAAGAGAGAGAGAGAGAGATAGAGAGAGAGCTATCCTGGGATAATTGTTGTCATTACCGCTTTTCTCCATTTGATCACCTCCATCTATTTCCTTGTGTGCTCAATTCTTTGATGGCTTTTCTCTGGTTTTCTTCTTGGCTCTGTGCTCTTGCGTGCCAGCTGCCAGTTGCCCCAAGTGTGCCAGCCAGCTGTCAGTCCCGGGGTGGCAGAGAGGGGAAATCTGAGAGGAAGCCTCTTCCTGTGGCTAATGCGTGTCATATAATACCTCTCAGACTCTCGAGGAACGGCTTGGTTTTCCCCCGGAACCCATAAAATGGAGGATGTTTAGGAACAGTGAAGGGCAAATGGGCCGAGTATGGATGAGAGAGAGCAGGAAAAAAAGGAGGAGAGAGGATCAGGCTGGAACATGGTGAAAAATCATTCTTATCTGTTCTTAGAAACTAAGAATACTTAGTTCTTCACAGAACTCTTAAAGAACATTCAACAAACCCTTTAAAAAAAGAGTGCATGTATAAACTCGGTAAGCATGAGGTAAAAAAACAAAAATCAAAACCATAATTTTCTTGTTAATATCCGAAACACGTTAACTGTCTTGTTATTTTTTAGGGGGTCTTCAAGAGTTCTTCAAGGTTCGTTGGATAATTAAGCATTTGTAACCTCAGCCAATTTAACCGTCATCTAAAGTGAATTAGAGTGAAGACCTTCAGAGGAATGCGAGTCCTAGCAGCTTTACACACAGTTTAATAATCCAGAGAACCCCTGAAGAACCCGTTTTTTTTTCTAACAGTGTGTGTATTAACGGGGTAAGAGGGCAGTACAAACTAATTATCGCTCAGGATTTCTTCTTAATATCTCGTGTACTTGAAGGGTTTGCTGCCTCCAAATGGATTTCTGAAGTTTTTCCTTTCTGATGTGGAAACACTCTGCTTGGAAT
This sequence comes from Hemibagrus wyckioides, assembly GCF_019097595.1. Taxonomy (NCBI): domain Eukaryota; kingdom Metazoa; phylum Chordata; class Actinopteri; order Siluriformes; family Bagridae; genus Hemibagrus; species Hemibagrus wyckioides. The sequence goes on from NC_080719.1 coordinate 1,146,815, forward strand.
CTTTAAGGGTTCTTCTAGAGGATCAACTGAAGAACATTTAAGGCTTCCACAGAGGTTCAAGAATAAACTTCACATGGTGGAATAGATGCTTCACTGAAGGGGAAAGGACGCAGAACGTGTGGGAAATGTAGTTGCTTCTGTAGCTGAAACTTTATTTTTAAAAATAAATTTCAGGAGTTTCAAATTATAGCGTGAAGTTACCCAAAAAATTAGCCGTCTTGTAGAACATATGCTGTTGTTTTTTCTCTCTGCCTCCTAGAATTTACTTGTTAACAACATCAATATAAGAGTAAAGTAATGAAAGTGAGCTTTGTCACTCAGCAGCTCAGCCTTTGTCCCCATTCTTGATCAATGCTCTTTCACTTTCATCTCTCTGGAGAGAATACAAGTGAGAAGGCTCATTAAATCGACCTGAAGCTGATGATCATCCATCAGCTGTGACTCAAACGCTGGTCTTTCCCTCCTGCATCTTCTCTTCAGTCTGTCATTCTGTCAGTGTCACTCTGTTAGAGAATCTGTCATTTTGTCACTCTATCCCACTGTCATTCTGTCACACTGTCATTGTGTCACTCTGTCATCCTGCCACTCTGTCACTGTCATCCTGTCACATTGTCATTCTGTCACTCGGTCACCCTGTCAGTGTCATTGTGTCACTCCAACACACTGTCATTCTGTCATTGTATCACACTGGCACTCTATCACAGTCACACTGTCACTCTGTTACTCTGCCTCTATTATTCTGCTATTCTGTCACTTTGTCACCCTGTCATTCTTTTATTCTGTCACTGTTATTCATTTCACTCTGTCATCCTGTCATTCTGTCACTGTCATCCTGTCATTCTATCACTGTCATCCTGTCATTGTATCATTCTGTCACTGTCATCCTGTCATTGTATCATTCTGTCAGTGTCATCCTGTCATTCTATCACTGTCATCCTGTCATTGTATCATTCTGTCACTGTCATCCTGTCATTATATCATTCTGTCACTGTCATCCTGTCACTCTATCACTGTCATCCTGTCACTCTATCACTGTCATCCTGTCATTGTATCATTCTGTCACTATCATCCTGTCACTCTATCACTGTCATTCTGTCATCCTGTTACTCTGTCACTGTCATTTTGTCTTTGTGTCACTCTGTCACTGTGACTTTCATTCTGTCATGATGTCACTCTGTCAGTTGTTTTCTGTTTTCTGCATTTCTGATAATGTATGTATTATGTTGCAGTGCTTTTTCCTTCGCTCATACATACACATTAGAGGGACGACTGCAGAAAAGCGTAACGTCAGCACACTGAAATCAACATGGAGATTTTATTAGTGAGGTTTGGAGGCGTTTTGCATACATTAGATTTATTACATATATTAAATTATTAAAGGCATCTTCTGCGTCCTGATGCTGCTCTAGTCCTGAGCTCGGTGCGCTCCTGTGTGAGCGTATTTACTCAGTTAACAGATATTCTTTAATTAACACAATAATGCGGGATTATTTTAGCACCACTGTGGAAGTCTTCAGGGAAATTACTTGTTTTAATAATGCTTATGCTGCATTCTGGGTTCTGATTGGTCAAAAGGTGTTGATTAATAGTCTGTAACAGCAGCTTGCGCAGCAGTCTCTAAAGCTGTAACTTTGTTTTCTGACATTTTCATGACCGAGGAGTTTACACTTCTTACTTCAGTACTTACTGTTTTCAGTAACATGAAGAACAAGCTGTGTGGATCTTCCCAGTGTTCATTGTAACTCTAAATGGATAGAAATGCTGTGTCATACTTTAATAAATAAACTCACTATAATGGTGAGCTAAAAAGCTGTGATGTAAGAGGAATGAAAGACTCTTATAGGACTGCTCTTATAGGAAACTAATCAATAGTAACTCAGTATTTCACTGTAACACACTCGGACACAGTGTTTATTACTTTCTTGTCAGACTTATTTTGTTACACAGATCTGGCAACCCTAGTCATAGATTCTAAACATTTTTAAAAAATAAGACGTTTTAAAAAGTTGCTTATGGGAAGTTAGTTAAGTATTCTTTAATTCGCAGAGACGTTCCTTTATAACAGGAAGGTTTCTAGATTGTAGTGAGTGTGTTTTTAGTGTAAAATCAATCAACCTGAGCTCTTCAGGTAACTGTTTAGCCGTCAAAATATTGATGCCTGAAAAGCTGTTATTAAATTTTATTAATAATCATTAACATGGAAAGGAGGTTTCGGTCCAAGATTATACGGATATACACCATAACAGCCATAACACTATGACCACCTGCCTAATATCGTGTTGGTCCCCCTTTTGCTGCCAAAACAGCCCTGACCCGTCCTGCACTGTGTATTCTGACCCCTTTCTATCAGAACCAGCATTAACTTCTTCAGCAGTTTGATCAACAGTAGCTCGTCTGTTGAATCGGATCACACGGTCCAGCCTTCTCTCCCCACGTGCATCAATGAGACTTGACCGCCCATGACCCTGTCTCCGGTTCACCACTGTTCCTTCCTTGGACCACTTTTGATAGACACTGACCACTGCAGACCGGGAACACCCCACAAGAGCTGCAGTTTTGGAGATGCTCTGATCCAGTGGTCTAGCCAACAGAATTTTGTCCCTTTTGGTCAAACTCACTCAAATCCTTACACTTGTCCATTTTTCCTGCTTCTAACATCAACTTTGAGGACAAAATGTTGACTTGCTGCCTAATATATCCCACCCACTAACAGGTGCCATGATGAGGAGATACTCAGTCTTATTCACTTCACTGGTCACTGCTCAGAGAGTTATACCTGATCTGTGTATAAAAATCAGTAATTTGTGATATTTCACTGCATGTCATACTGTGTATGTATATGTATGTGACAAATAGAATTTGAATTTGATATTTAGGAAACATTCACAACCTTTTCAGAGAAAGTAATGACCAGCTTTATGCTAGCTTCAGTCAGGTATTACATTTTTTTCCCTTTCATTCTGTGCAGAAAGACCAGGTCAGGAGATCATGTATGCTGCTGGAAGCCATGTTCTTCAAGACAGCACCAGATGAAATGACGAGGATGTCGTGATCTCTCTCTGTGTGAAAATAAAGCAAAACGATTCAATTACATCATCTACATTTCATTAAAAAAGAAACTGAAAATGTAAATGTGTTAAATAAACCCAGGAGAGTCTGAAAGATCGGCTGTTTTCTCAAACAGAAATCAATACGGTTTTGGCTCGGTTTAATTTCAGGGTTTTGCGACATGACCCGCTACGTCCTAATCTTAGCTCTGGGGACCTGCTGCAGTTCCCATGGTAACGCTGCACTTTTTAAAATCTCCATCTCCTTGATTTTGTTTAAAAAAAAAAAAGCTTAGTTTGTATTTAGGCCTAAAATAATCTGCAGATGATAGAAGTCTGTTGTGAAGTTCCTGGTGGAACCTTTATTTATATCAGTTTACTTTGTTGGAGTTTACTGGTTTCATTCTGTGTGAACATGAAAGTGATAAGATTCTTTCCTCATCATCACTTAGTTAGCTAAAATGGATGTAGATGTGGCTGGATAGAAGAAGAAGAAGAAGAAGAAGAAGAAGGAATAAACGCTAATATATGTGAGTTGAGGTGATCATTTTGAATGAAAACTCCACTGTTCCTTGAAATAATGAACAAACCGAAGGACCCAGTTTGTGGTGTTTTTTGTTTCTCTGTCGAGTCTCGGCGACGAGGCAGCACAGGCCTGTCATCAGTCTGGCAGTTAGCAGAGACAGCTCCTGTCTGCGCTCTGCTCTCAGCTCTCGGTCAATAGCAGTACTTAAGAGTGAAAACAGATGTTCCAGGCTTGTTCCTGCTTGAATCTCCTCCTCAGGAGTGCAGCCTGCATCTTAACAAGCTGTTAGAGATGTTCACTTACAGGGCTAGGATTTTTTTTTTTATTGATTCGCTTTGTGGTCATACTGAAGATGAGCTGAACTGGTGTCCACGTTCTACACAACTGGGAGGAATGAAAGAAATCCTGTTTCATGGAGATTCTGAGAACCAAAAAAAATCAACCAAGTTGGAAGAAAAAACCTGGAAACTCACCAGAGATTAGGAAAATGGTCTCCTAATGATTTCCTTCACATAATGTGGATTAGCTGAATGGTCCACTAGAACCCAATTAGTAGAACCTTCTTTCATGGGGTTGATGACCAGCAGGACAGTGAAGTTATATTTATCTGTTAAAATCCAGTACACTTGTGTTACAGAGCATCAGAAACACATTAAATCTCAATAGAAATGAAGAGAAATCTTAATGGTGTTCATTTGATTTGATTAGCTGTGTGTGTGTGTGTGTGTGTGAAAGATCAGCACTGATTCTCAATATGGTGGAATTTATGAGCATTGTGTTGGGAGTAGATGCTAATTGTATTTACATCGTAGTTTCAGTCATAAAGAGAAGTTAGCATCAAATCTGAGGGAAATGGTGATGTTCCTGGCGGTTCAGTCATCTCCACTGAGTCTTTACTCTGTTTATATAAACGATCTAAAGGCTGAACTGCTGAATAAAAATCTCAAAGGTACAAATTAGATGAATGTACATGTCTTAGCTGACACGTTTATATATGTATTACAGAAGGTCCAGGATGGACGGAATAAAACCCTGCTTAGCCTAACTAATCTAACTTAACTAAACACACACCAAAAACAGATTTACATTTAAAGAATGATTATATGAAGTGACAGGACACTGTTTACACTGGCTATAATGTTAGCATGAACTATCTGAACAGCACTAGCAGGATAGCTAACATAGGTAATCATGTATTAGTATTTCAGTTCACTTTGTTTAGCTAGGTAGGCCACGATGGCTGAATTAGCAGCTGATGTTAGTTGTTACTTCTGCTGGACAAAGGCTGACGTTAAATAACAATAAACACAATGTTTAGCATCTCCTACAGTCACTTCATCAAGCCATTATTTCAGCAAGCCTCTTAAAACTAGCAGATGTTAGCATACATCAATATCTTGGTATGACACATTAGCGCATTTAAGCTATATTTATTGATTACAAAACCCGTGACTGATATTTTGTATGGAACAGAGGTGTGTTTTGGTGTATAGCTTGTATGCTAATTGTTTCTAATTCAGTTTAATGTGAACTAATGAGCTGCGAGCTGTTATTAATGCTAATCGACTCCACTAAGCTTTAGCGTTAGCTCACAGTCTCCATCTTGGCTTAACTTTCTCAGCACTTTGGATTGTGTTGCTGTGCTTCACTTGATCATGCCATGTGTGTGTTTTGTGAGTGATAACGGCAGTAAACACCTGCACTTTACTGATCCTGTGTGTGTGTGTGTGTGTGTTATCGTCCTCCTCTCTTCAGCAAGCACCTTTTTAAAGCTAACAGTGCTGAGAACAATTAACCCGCCTCAGTCCTGGCTAATGAGCTGCTTTTTAAACTTTAATGCGAGCGTTCCGCTGCGGTCAGCACGACCCCACTGCTCTCCTGCTCGTCCAGTGGAAACATTCTGCGCAGGATGACGTTCAGCAAAACGATGATGATCTCATTATTCAGTATCAGGGATTTTATTTAAAAACATTTTATTAGGACAGAAGACAGTTAGAGGATTGTTTAAAGGGCAACTTTAGTGAAATGATGCAGTCAACGATGTCAAGATGTGAAACTTTACACTTTAATCGAGTCTTAATCTCGTTTATGAGTCCGGATCAAAGTCACAACTCAGTTCAATTCAATTTACTTGTGTAGCACTTTTAACAATGGACATTGTCTCAAAGCAATAACCAGGAGCTAGGGGGTGGGGTTTATTTGATTGACAGCTCTGCTTGTTTATCTGTCACAAACACTGTCACGTTCACAAAAAAAACTCCCCATCACTGCCTCTGGAGCCGAAAAGAACCAGAAGAACTGCAGGATGCTGATTTTACAAGCATAAGAACTTTATATTGTTGAAAATGTTTGAGATTATATAATCAATAAAATCAATCAGTTTATCAGACTCACAATTAACTCCATATAAAAGACAGCTGTGCATTTTAAACTGAAACAACTTCACTATTAATATAAACGTGAGGTTTATCAGTTTACTGCTGTGCAGCCGAAGACGTTTTACTGGATTTATGGATTAATTCATTTGCGTAAACACAGAGTTTTTTTTACTGAACGTAGCAGAAGACCACCACATCAGATCACAGCGTTTTTCACTTTTATATTGTTTGTGATCACTGGTGCAGATGGTGACATACAGCAGAGCGACAGAAATGTGCAACAGAGTGTGTTTTGGACGAATGAACACATTTATTAGGGGGCGTGGCTAGATGTGGTGTTGGGATATCCAGTCAGATCAGCTCTTCTCCTTTGTGTCATGTAGCAGTAGATGCTAAGTGTATTTACAGTGTCGTTTCAGTAATACAGAGAAGTTAGCATCAAATCTGAGGGAAATGTTGATGTTCCTGGCGGTTCTGTCCTACTTCCACTTCCACTATTGATTGATATTTTGGACTGTAGTAAAGTGTCATTTTCATATCACTGCAGAAAACCGAGTGAAAATATCTTGAATATAAATTAAGTTTTAGATTCTCAGCCTGCTCTCGAACAAGTTTTTACGCAAAATACTGACTGCTGATTAATGAGGACATTTTTCCTGTGTGTGTATCGAAGTATTCTGGATGGAGTAAGAGGCCCAGTTCGCTTCATTTAACCCCGTCACAGTAATGGGTCGAGCCGAATTCCTGTAAGCTATAAAAGCCGAGGCTAGTAGTCAGATGAGTGAAGTCACATGGTGCGCTCTGAAACACAGCATCTGGCGAGTCGATAAATAATCTATGGTAATGTTGCGTGCCTGCACAGCTCGGGCCACCTCCATTCTCCATTGACCCAGCATCAATAATACATGTCCTGCTTTTTTCCCCTCTGCAGAGATCATGCTGGAGTGACGAGAGACTCGGAAGCTCGGCTGAACTGACGGCTTCGTCTGAGAGTCGGAGAGAGCGAGAAGCGAGTGAAGAAGGGGCCAAACAAGAAGAAGAAGAAGTGAGAGACGGGAAGGAGGTGTTTGGTCGTATCAGAAAAGGCTGGATGCCAGCATCCATCAGCTGCCAGGTGCCTCAGACATGGCCTCCAACTTCAACGACATCGTCAAGCAGGGCTACGTCCGGATGCGGAGCAGGAAGCTGGGGGTGAGTGCGCAGGAAATGCAGAACTGACAAATCGGCATCTGATTGATTTTTTTTTTCCCACCATTTTTCAGACATTTTCTTTGTGACCATCTGGAAGTGAAGTTGTTCAGGAATGTGGTAAAGTGGGAAGGAAGACTTTAGTGTAAATGTTTGAAGGTTCGGTGATGTTCTGTTCTCTGTGCTGAAGTAAAGTGTGGATTCATTAAACAATATCGTGATGTTTTATAAATAAAATTATTATCAGGTAAGAGACATTTCACACACAATATAGACAAATCATTCGTTTAGTTTGTGAACAGAAACAGATCCATCACCACGATTTGTTCCTTCCAGTTCTGATGAAATGATCTTCCTTCCTTCTTCCTGTTCTCCTTCATCTGACGGGCTTTCATCATAATTTTAAGTAACTTTCATGAGGAAGGTACGCTGTCCCACGTCTGCTGATGATGTCAGTAACTCTGCTGTAGGAACTCTTTCTGTTGTACACGTCGAACAAAGCAGATCGACAAAAATAGGCAACCAAGTGTGTTTTGGATGAATGGCTGTATTAGTAGGGGGCGTGGCTAGACGTGTTGTTGGGATAACCAATCAGATCCTGACCTCTGTGCAGTGTGGTGAAGTGTCGTTTTTCAGAACGACATAAACTGCAGGAAAATGACAGCGAGTAAAATTTATCTTGAATTAAAGTCAGATTTTCAAACAATTCCCAGTTTACAATTTCAGTAAAGTTTAGGATTTTAGTGTTTAACCAGTTCTGCTGTATGTCTCCAACAAAGACACGTGAAGTGAGATGTCCTGCTCTGGTTACATTAAATATAAACACACCTGGAACATCGCTCGTCTAATCAGATTAAAGGACCGGAAATAACAGCAGCTCTGAGAGCAGCGCTTATTCTCATCAAATACCTTATTGTTTCTATAGCATCAACCTGTTCACTGTAACATCCACTAACTGTTTCTTATTGGTAATCTTTAAGGTGTGTGTGTGTGTGTGTGTGTGCACAGGTGTGTTTGTGTTTGTGTGCATGTGTGAGTGAGAGAGAGAGAGTGTGTATAAACTTGAAGTTGCTCACACACACTCTCAAACACACACTCTCAAACACACACTCTCAAACACACACTCTCAAACACACTCTCAAACACACACACACACTCAAACACACTCTCTCAAACACACACTCTCAAACACACTCTCAAACACACACACACACTCAAACACACTCTCTCAAACACACACTCTCAAAAACACTCTCAAAGACACACACACACTCAAACACACTCTCTCAAACACACTCTCTCAAACACACTCTCTCAAACACACACTCTCAAACACACTCTCTCAAACACACTCTCTCAAACACACACTCTCAAACACACTCTCAAACACACACTCTCAAACACACTCTCTCAAACACACTCTCTCAAACACACTCTCTCAAACACACTCAAACACACACTCTCAAACACACTCTCTCAAACACACTCAAACACACACTCTCAAACACACTCAAACACACTCTCTCAAACACACTCTCTCAAACACACTCTCTCAAACACACTCTCAAACACACACTCTCAAACACACACACTCAAACACACACTCTCAAACACACTCAAACACACTCTCTCAAACACACTCTCTCAAACACACTCTCAAACACACACTCTCAAACACACTCTCTCAAACACACTCAAACACACACTCTCAAACACACTCTCTCAAACACACTCAAACACACACTCTCAAACACACTCAAACACACACTCTCTCAAACACACTCAAACACACACTCTCAAACACACTCTCTCAAACACACTCTCTCAAACACACTCTCAAACACACACTCTCAAACACACACACTCAAACACACACTCTCAAACACACTCAAACACACTCTCTCAAACACACTCTCTCAAACACACTCTCAAACACACACTCTCAAACACACTCTCTCAAACACACTCTCTCAAACACACTCAAACACACACTCTCAAACACACTCAAACACACTCTCTCAAACACACTCTCTCAAACACACTCTCTCAAACACACTCTCTCAAACACACTCTCTCAAACACACTCTCAAACACACACTCTCAAACACACACTCTCAAACACACTCAAACACACTCAAACACACTCTCTCAAACACACTCTCTCAACACCCCACACACTCCCAAACACACACTCTCAAACACACAACACTCACAAACACACACCTCACAAACACACTCTCACACAACACACTCTCAAACACACACTCCTCAAACACACACCTCTCAAACACACTCTCTCAAACACACACTCTCAAACACACTCTCAAACACACACTCTCAAACACACTCTCTCAAACACTCTCTCAAACACACACTCTCAAACACACTCTCTCAAACACACTCTCTCAAACACACTCTCTCAAACACAAACTCTCAAACACACTCTCTCAAACACAAACTCTCAAACACACACTCTCTCAAACACACTCTCTCAAACACACTCTCTCAAACACACACTCTCTCAAACACACTCTCTCAAACACACACTCTCAAACACACTCTCTCAAACACACTCTCTCAAATACACTCTCTCAAACACACACTCTCAAACACACTCTCAAACACACTCTCTCAAACACACACTCTCAAACACACACTCTCAAACACACACTCTCAAACACACACTCTCATACACACACTCTCAAACACACACTCTCAAACACACACTCTCTCAAACACACACTCTCAAACACACTCTCTCAAACACACTCTCAAACACACACTCTCAAACACACTCTCTCAAACACAAACTCTCAAACACACTCTCAAACACACACTCTCAAACACACTCTCTCAAACACAAACTCTCAAACACACTCTCTCAAACACACACTCTCAAACACACACTCTCAAACACACTCTCTCAAACACAAACTCTCAAACACACACTCTCTCAAACACACTCTCTCAAACACAAACTCTCAAACACACACTCTCTCGAACACACTCTCTCAAACACACTCTCTCAAACACACTCTCTCAAACACAAACTCTCAAACACACTCTCTCAAACACACTCTCTCAAACACAAACTCTCAAACACACACTCTCTCAAACACACACTCTCAAACACACTCTCTCAAACACAAACTCTCAAACACACACTCTCTCAAACACACTCTCTCAAACACACTCTCTCAAACACACACTCTCAAACACACTCTCTCAAACACACTCTCTCAAACACACACTCTCTCAAACACACTCTCTCAAACACAAACTCTCAAACACACACTCTCTCAAACACAAACTCTCAAACACACACTCTCTCAAACACACTCTCTCAAACACACTCTCTCAAACACACTCTCTCAAACACAAACTCTCAAACACACACTCTCTCAAACACACTCTCTCAAACACAAACTCTCAAACACACACTCTCTCAAACACACTCTCTCAAACACACACTCTCAAACACACACTCTCTCAAACACACACTCTCTCAAACACACTCTCAAACACACACTCTCTCAAACACACTCTCAAACACACACTCTCTCAAACACACACTCTCAAACACACTCTCTCAAACACACACACTCTCAAACACACTCTCTCAAACACACACACTCTCAAACACACACTCTCAAACACACTCTCTCAAACACACTCTCTCAAACACACACACTCTCACACACACACTGTCTCAAACACACACACTCTCAAACACACTCTCTCAAACACACACTCTCTCAAACACACACTCTCAAACACACTCTCTCAAACACACACTCTCAAACACACTCTCTCAAACACACACTCTCACACCACACTCTCTCAAACACACACTCACACACACTCTCTCAAACACACACTCTCAAACACACACACTCTCAAACACACACTCTCAAACACACACACTCTCAAACACACACTCTCTCAAACACACACACTCTCAAACACACACACTCTCAAACACACACACACTCTCAAACACACACACACTCTCAAACACACACACACTCTCAAACACACCCTCACTACACACTCTCACTACACAAACTCTCAAACACACACTCTCTCAAACACACTCTCTCAAACACACACTCTCTCAAACACACTCTCTCAAACACACACTCTCAAACACACACACTCAAACACACACTCTCAAACACACTCAAACACACTCTCTCAAACACACTCTCTCAAACACACTCTCTCAAACACACTCTCTCAAACACACACACTCTCAAACACACACTCTCAAACACACTCTCTCAAACACACACTCTCAAACACACACTCTCAAACACAAACTCTCAAACACACACACTCTCAAACACACTCTCTCAAACACAAACTCTCAAACACACTCTCTCAAACACACACACTCTCAAACACACACTCTCAAACACACTCTCTCAAACACACTCTCTCAAACACACACTCTCAAACACACACTCTCAAACACACTCTCTCAAACACACTCTCTCAAACACACACTCTCAAACACACACTCTCAAACACACTCTCTCAAACACAAACTCTCAAACACACTCTCTCAAACACAAACTCTCAAACACACACACTCTCAAACACACACACTCTCAAACACACACACTCTCAAACACACACACTCTCAAACATGCACACTCTCAAACATGCACACTCTCAACACACACACTCTCACAACACACACCTCAACACAAACACCCAACACACTCTCAAACACACACTCTCAAACACACTCTCTCAAACACACTCTCTCAAACACAAACTCTCAAACACACACTCTCAAACACACTCTCTCAAACACAAACTCTCAAACACACACTCTCTCAAACACACTCTCTCAAACACAAACTCTCAAACACACACACTCTCAAACACACTCTCTCAAACACACTCTCTCAAACACACTCTCTCAAACACAAACTCTCAAACACACACTCTCAAACACACTCTCTCAAACACACTCTCTCAAACACACACTCTCAAACACACACTCTCAAACACACACTCTCTCAAACACACTCTCTCAAACACACACTCTCAAACACACTCTCTCAAACACACTCTCAAACACACACTCTCAAACACACTCTCTCAAACACACTCTCTCAAACACACACTCTCAAACACACTCTCTCAAACACACACTCTCAAACACACTCTCTCAAACACACTCTCTCAAACACACACTCTCTCAAACACACACACTCTCAAACACACTCTCTCAAACACACTCTCTCAACCACACTCTCTCAACCACACTCTCTCAAACACACACTCAAACACACTCTCTCAACCACACTCTCTCAAACACACACTCAAACACACACTCTCAAACACACACTCTCAAACACACTCTCTCAAACACACACTCTCAAACACACTCTCTCAAACACACTCTCTCAAACACACACTCTCTCAAACACAAACTCTCAAACACACACTCTCTCAAACACACTCTCTCAAACACACACTCTCAAACACACACTCTCTCAAACACACACTCTCAAACACACTCTCTCAAACACACTCTCTCAAACACACTCTCTCAAACACACTCTCTCAAACACACACTCTCTCAAACACACACTCTCTCAAACACACTCTCTCAACCACACTCTCAAACACACACTCTCAAACACTCTCTCAAACACAAACTCTCAACCACACTCTCAAACACACACTCTCAAACACTCTCTCAAACACAAACTCTCAAACACACTCTCAAACACACACTCTCAAACACACTCTCTCAAACACACTCTCTCAACCACACTCTCAAACACACACTCTCAAACACTCTCTCAAACACAAACTCTCAACCACACTCTCAAACACACACTCTCAAACACTCTCTCAAACACAAACTCTCAAACACACTCTCAAACACACACTCTCAAACACACTCTCTCAAACACACTCTCAAACACACACTCTCAAACACACACTCTCAAACACTCTCTCAAACACACTCAAACACACTCTCTCAAACACACACTCTCAAACACACTCTCTCAAACACACTCTCTCAAACACACACTCTCAAACACACTCTCTCAAACACACTCTCAAACACACACTCTCAAACACACACTCTCAAACACACTCTGTCAAACACGCACTCTCAAACACACACTCTCAAACACACTCTCTCAAACACACTCTCTCAAACACAAACTCTCAAACACACACTCTCTCAAACACAAACTCTCAAACACACACACTCTCAAATACAAACTCTCAAACACACACACTCTCAAACACACTCTCTCAAACAAAAACTCTCAAACACACACTCTCTCAAACACACTCTCAAACACACACTCTCTCAAACACACTCTCAAACACACTCTCAAACACACACTCTCAAACACACTCTCTCAAACACACTCTCTCAAACACACACTCTCAAACTCTCTCTCAAACACACACACTCTCAAACACACTCTCTCAAACACACTCTCTCAAACACACACACTCTCAAACACACTCTCTCAAACACACTCTCTCAAACACACACTCTCAAACTCTCTCTCAAACACACACACTCTCAAACACACACTCTCAAACTCTCTCTCAAACACACACACTCTCAAACACACTCTCTCAAACACACACTCTCTCAAACACACACACTCTCAAACACACACTCTCTCAAACACACACACTCTCACACACACTCTCTCAAACACACACACTCTCAAACACACACTCTCAAACACACACACTCTCAAACACACTCTCTCAAACACACTCTCTCAAACACACACTCTCAAACTCTCTCTCAAACACACACTCTCTCAAACACACTCTCTCAAACACACTCTCAAACACACTCTCTCAAACACACTCTCAAACACACACTCTCAAACACACTCTCTCAAACACACTCTCAAACACACTCTCTCAAACACACTCTCAAACACACTCTCAAACACACTCTCTCAAACACACTCTCAAACACACTCTCTCAAACACACTCTCAAACACACTCTCTCAAACACACTCTCTCAAACACACACACTCTCAAACACACACTCTCAAACACACTCTCTCAAACACTCTCTCAAACACAAACTCTCAAACACACACACTCTCAAACACACACTCTCAAACACACTCTCTCAAACACACTCTCTCAAACACACTCTCTCAAACACACTCTCAAACACACTCTCTCAAACACACTCTCTCAAACACACACACTCTCAAACACACTCTCTCAAACACACACACTCTCAAACACACTCTCTCAAACACACACTCTCAAACACACTCTCTCAGACACACACTCTCAAACACACACTCTCAAACACTCACTCTCAAACACACACTCTCAAACACACTCTCTCAAACACACTCAAACACACACTCTCAAACACACACTCTGAAACACACTCTCTCAAACACACTCTCTCAAACACACACTCTCAAACACACACTCTCAAACACACTCTCAAACACACACTCTCAAACACACACACTCTCAAACACACTCTCTCAAACACACACACTCTCAAACACACACTCTCAAACACACTCTCTCAAACACACACTCTCAAACACACTCTCTCAGACACACACTCTCAAACACACACTCTCAAACACACTCTCTCAAACACACTCAAACACACACTCTCAAACACACACTCTGAAACACACTCTCTCAAACACACTCTCTCAAACACACACTCTCAAACACACTCTCAAACACACTCTCAAACACACACTCTCAAACACACACACTCTCAAACACACTCTCTCAAACACACTCTCTCAAACACACACTCTCAAACACACTCTCTCAAACACACACTCTCAAACACACTCTCTCAGACACACACTCTCAAACACACACTCTCAAACACACACTCTCAAACACACTCTCAAACACACACTCTCAAACACACACACTCTCAAACACACTCTCTCAAACACACTCTCTCAAACACACACTCTCAAACACACTCTCAAACACACTCTCTCAAACACACACTCTCAAACACACTCTCTCAGACACACACTCTCAAACACACACTCTCAAACACACTCTCTCAAACACACTCAAACACACACTCTCAAACACACACTCTGAAACACACTCTCTCAAACACACACTCTCAAACACACTCTCTCAAACACACACTCTCAAACACACTCTCTCAAACACACACTCTCAAACACACTCTCTCAGACACACACTCTCAAACACACACTCTCAAACACACTCTCTCAAACACACTCAAACACACACTCTCAAACACACACTCTGAAACACACTCTCTCAAACACACTCTCTCAAACACACACTCTCAAACACACACTCTCAAACACACTCTCAAACACACACTCTCAAACACACACACTCTCAAACACACTCTCTCAAACACACACACTCTCAAACACACTCTCTCAAACACACTCTCTCAAACACACACTCTCAAACACACTCTCTCAAACACACACTCTCAAACACACTCTCAAACACACACTCTCAAACACACACACTCTCAAACACACACTCTCAAACACACTCTCTCAAACACACACTCTCAAACACACTCTTTCAGACACACACTCTCAAACACACACTCTCAAACACACTCTCTCAAACACACTCAAACACACACTCTCAAACACACACTCTGAAACACACTCTCTCAAACACACTCTCTCAAACACACACTCTCAAACACACACTCTCAAACACACTCTCAAACACACTCTCTCAAACACACACTCTCAAACACACTCTCTCAAACACACACTCTCAAACACACTCTCTCAAACACACTCAAACACACACTCTCAAACACACACTCTGAAACACACTCTCTCAAACACACTCTCTCAAACACACACTCTCAAACACACACTCTCAAACACACTCTCTCAAACACACACTCTCAAACACACACTCTCAAACACACTCTCTCAAACACACTCTCTCAAACACACTCTCTCAAACACACACTCTCAAACACACTCTCTCAAACACACACACTCTCAAACACACTCTCTCAAACACACTCTCTCAAACACACACTCTCAAACACACTCTCTCAAACACACACTCTCAAACACACACTCTCAAACACACTCTCAAACACACACTCTCAAACACACACACTCTCAAACACACTCTCTCAAACACACTCTCTCAAACACACACTCTCAAACACACTCTCTCAAACACACACTCTCAAACACTCTCTCAGACACACACTCTCAAACACACACTCTCAAACACACTCTCTCAAACACACTCAAACACACACTCTCAAACACACACTCTGAAACACACTCTCTCAAACACACTCTCTCAAACACACACTCTCAAACACACTCTCAAACACACTCTCAAACACACACTCTCAAACACACACACTCTCAAACACACTCTCTCAAACACACACTCTCAAACACACTCTCTCAAACACACACTCTCAAACACACTCTCTCAGACACACACTCTCAAACACACACTCTCAAACACACACTCTCAAACACACTCTCAAACACACACACTCACACACTCTGAAACACACTCTCTCAAACACACACTCTCAAACACACACTCTCAAACACACTCTCAAACACACACTCTCAAACACACTCTCTCAAACACACTCTCTCAAACACACACTCTCAAACACACACTCTCAAACACACTCTCTCAAACACACTCAAACACACACTCTCAAACACACACTCTGAAACACACTCTCTCAAACACACTCTCTCAAACACACACTCTCAAACACACACTCTCAAACACACACACTCTCAAACACACTCTCTCAAACACACTCTCTCAAACACACACTCTCAAACACACTCTCTCAAACACACACTCTCAAACACACTCTCTCAGACACACACTCTCAAACACACACTCTCAAACACACACTCTCAAACACACTCTCAAACACACACTCTCAAACACACACACTCTCAAACACACTCTCTCAAACACACTCTCTCAAACACACACTCTCAAACACACTCTCTCAAACACACACTCTCAAACACACTCTCTCAGACACACACTCTCAAACACACACTCTCAAACACACTCTCTCAAACACACTCAAACACACACTCTCAAACACACACTCTGAAACACACTCTCTCAAACACACTCTCTCAAACACACTCTCAAACACACTCTCTCAAACACACTCTCAAACACACTCTCAAACACACACTCTCAAACACACACACTCTCAAACACACTCTCTCAAACACACACTCTCAAACACACTCTCTCAAACACACACTCTCAAACACACTCTCTCAGACACACACTCTCAAACACACACTCTAAAACACACACTCTCAAACACACTCTCAAACACACACACTCTCAAACACACTCTCTCAAACACACTCTCTCAAACACACACTCTCAAACACACTCTCTCAAACACACACTCTCAGACACACACTCTCAAACACACACTCTCAAACACACTCTCTCAAACACACTCAAACACACACTCTCAAACACACTCTGAAACACACTCTCTCAAACACACTCTCTCAAACACACACTCTCAAACACACACTCTCAAACACACACACTCTCAAACACACTCTCTCAAACACACTCTCTCAAACACACACTCTCAAACACACACTCTCAAACACACACACTCTCAAACACACTCTCTCAAACACACTCTCTCAAACACACACACTCTCAAACACACTCTCTCAAACACACACACTCTCAAACACACACTCTCAAACTCTCTCTCAAACACACACACTCTCAAACACACTCTCTCAAACACACACTCTCTCAAACACACACACTCTCAAACACACACTCTCTCAAACACACACACTCTCACACACACTCTCTCAAACACACACACTCTCAAACACACACTCTCAAACACACACACTCTCAAACACACTCTCTCAAACACACTCTCTCAAACACACACTCTCAAACTCTCTCTCAAACACACTCTCTCAAACAAACTCTCAAACACACACTCTCAAACACACTCGCTCAAACACACTCTCTCAAACACACACTCTCAACCACACTCTCTCAAACACACACTCTCAAACACACTCTCTCAAACACACACTCTCAAACTCTCTCTCAAACACACTCTCTCAAACAAACTCTCAAACACACACTCTCAAACACACACTCTCAACCACACTCTCTCAAACACACTCTCTCAAACACACTCTCAAACACACTCTCTCAAACACACTCTCAAACACACACTCTCAAACACACTCTCTCAAACACACTCTCAAACACACACTCTCAAACACACTCTCTCAAACACACTCTCAAACACACTCTCAAACACACTCTCTCAAACACACTCTCAAACACACTCTCTCAAACACACTCTCTCAAACACACACTCTCAAACACACTCTCTCAAACACACACACTCTCAAACACACTCTCTCAAACACACACACTCTCAAACACACACTCTCAAACACACTCTCTCAAACACACACTCTCAAACACACTCTCTCAAACACACACTCTCAAACACACTCTCTCAAACACACTCAAACACACACTCTCAAACACACACTCTGAAACACACTCTCTCAAACACACTCTCTCAAACACACACTCTCAAACACACACTCTCAAACACACACTCTCAAACACACACACTCTCAAACACACTCTCTCAAACACACTCTCTCAAACACACACTCTCAAACACACTCTCTCAAACACACACTCTCAAACACACTCTCTCAGACACACACTCTCAAACACACACTCTCAAACACACACTCTCAAACACACTCTCAAACACACACTCTCAAACACACACACTCTCAAACACACTCTCTCAAACACACTCTCTCAAACACACTCTCTCAAACACACACTCTCAAACACACTCTCTCAAACACACACTCTCAAACACACTCTCTCAGACACACACTCTCAAACACACACTCTCAAACACACTCTCTCAAACACACTCAAACACACACTCTCAAACACACACTCTGAAACACACTCTCTCAAACACACTCTCTCAAACACACACTCTCAAACACACACTCTCAAACACACTCTCAAACACACACTCTCAAACACACACACTCTCAAACACACTCTCTCAAACACACTCTCTCAAACACACACTCTCAAACACACACTCTCAAACACACTCTCTCAAACACACTCAAACACACACTCTCAAACACACACTCTGAAACACACTCTCTCAAACACACTCTCTCAAACACACTCTCAAACACACACTCTCAAACACACTCTCAAACACACACTCTCAAACACACACACTCTCAAACACACTCTCTCAAACACACTCTCTCAAACACACACTCTCAAACACACTCTCAAACACACACTCTCAAACACACTCTCTCAAACACACTCTCTCAAACACACTCTCTCAAACACACACACTCTCAAACACACTCTCTCAAACACACTCTCTCAAACTCTCTCTCAAACACACTCTCTCAAACAAACTCTCAAACACACACTCTCAAACACACTCTCTCAAACACACACTCTCAAACACACACTCTCAAACACACTCTCAAACACACACTCTCAAACACACACACTCTCAAACACACTCTCTCAAACACACACACTCTCAAACACACACTCTCAAACACACTCTCTCAAACACACACTCTCAAACACACTCTCTCAGACACACACTCTCAAACACACACTCTCAAACACTCACTCTTAAACACACTCAAACACACACTCTCAAACACACACTCTGAAACACACTCTCTCAAACACACTCTCTCAAACACACACTCTCAAACACACACTCTCAAACACACTCTCAAACACACTCTCAAACACACACTCTCAAACACACACACTCTCAAACACACTCTCTCAAACACACTCTCTCAAACACACACTCTCAAACACACTCTCTCAAACACACACTCTCAAACACACTCTCTCAGACACACACTCTCAAACACACACTCTCAAACACACACTCTCAAACACACTCTCAAACACACACTCTCAAACACACACACTCTCAAACACACTCTCTCAAACACACTCTCTCAAACACACACTCTCAAACACACTCTCAAACACACTCTCTCAAACACACACTCTCAAACACACTCTCTCAGACACACACTCTCAAACACACACTCTCAAACACACTCTCTCAAACACACTCAAACACACACTCTCAAACACACACTCTGAAACACACTCTCTCAAACACACACTCTCAAACACACTCTCTCAAACACACACTCTCAAACACACTCTCTCAAACACACACTCTCAAACACACTCTCTCAGACACACACTCTCAAACACACACTCTCAAACACACTCTCTCAAACACACTCAAACACACACTCTCAAACACACACTCTGAAACACACTCTCTCAAACACACTCTCTCAAACACACACTCTCAAACACACACTCTCAAACACACTCTCAAACACACACTCTCAAACACACACACTCTCAAACACACTCTCTCAAACACACACACTCTCAAACACACTCTCTCAAACACACTCTCTCAAACACACACTCTCAAACACACTCTCTCAGACACACACTCTCAAACACACACTCTCAAACACACTCTCTCAAACACACTCAAACACACACTCTCAAACACACACTCTGAAACACACTCTCTCAAACACACTCTCTCAAACACACACTCTCAAACACACACTCTCAAACACACTCTCAAACACACTCTCTCAAACACACACTCTCAAACACACTCTCTCAAACACACACTCTCAAACACACTCTCTCAAACACACTCAAACACACACTCTCAAACACACACTCTGAAACACACTCTCTCAAACACACTCTCTCAAACACACACTCTCAAACACACACTCTCAAACACACACTCTCAAACACACTCTCTCAAACACACACTCTCAAACACACACTCTCAAACACACTCTCTCAAACACACTCTCTCAAACACACACTCTCAAACACACTCTCTCAAACACACACACTCTCAAACACACTCTCTCAAACACACTCTCTCAAACACACACTCTCAAACACACTCTCTCAAACACACTCTCTCAAACACACACTCTCAAACACACACTCTCAAACACACTCTCAAACACACACTCTCAAACACACACACTCTCAAACACACTCTCTCAAACACACTCTCTCAAACACACACTCTCAAACACACTCTCTCAAACACACACTCTCAAACACTCTCTCAGACACACACTCTCAAACACACACTCTCAAACACACTCTCTCAAACACACTCAAACACACACTCTCAAACACACACTCTGAAACACACTCTCTCAAACACACTCTCTCAAACACACACTCTCAAACACACTCTCAAACACACTCTCAAACACACACTCTCAAACACACACACTCTCAAACACACTCTCTCAAACACACACTCTCAAACACACTCTCTCAAACACACACTCTCAAACACACTCTCTCAGACACACACTCTCAAACACACTCTCAAACACACTCTCTCAAACACACTCTCTCAAACACACACTCTCAAACACACTCTCTCAAACACACACTCTCAAACACTCTCTCAGACACACACTCTCAAACACACACTCTCAAACACACTCTCTCAAACACACTCAAACACACACTCTCAAACACACACTCTGAAACACACTCTCTCAAACACACTCTCTCAAACACACACTCTCAAACACACACTCTCAAACACACTCTCAAACACACACACTCACACACTCTGAAACACACTCTCTCAAACACACACTCTCAAACACACACTCTCAAACACACTCTCAAACACACACTCTCAAACACACACACTCTCAAACACACTCTCTCAAACACACTCTCTCAAACACACACTCTCAAACACACACTCTCAAACACACTCTCTCAAACACACTCAAACACACACTCTCAAACACACACTCTGAAACACACTCTCTCAAACACACTCTCTCAAACACACACTCTCAAACACACACTCTCAAACACACACTCTCAAACACACTCTCAAACACACACACTCTCAAACACACTCTCTCAAACACACTCTCTCAAACACACTCTCTCAAACACACACTCTCAAACACACTCTCTCAGACACACAC
Source organism: Hemibagrus wyckioides (assembly GCF_019097595.1). NCBI lineage: Eukaryota > Metazoa > Chordata > Actinopteri > Siluriformes > Bagridae > Hemibagrus > Hemibagrus wyckioides. Next base: position 1,169,113 of record NC_080719.1, read on the forward strand.
TCTCAAACACACACTCTCAAACACACACTCTCAAACACACTCTCAAACACACACTCTCAAACACACACACTCTCAAACACACTCTCTCAAACACACTCTCTCAAACACACACTCTCAAACACACTCTCTCAAACACACACTCTCAAACACACTCTCTCAGACACACACTCTCAAACACACACTCTCAAACACACTCTCTCAAACAGACTCAAACACACACTCTCAAACACACACTCTGAAACACACTCTCTCAAACACACTCTCTCAAACACACACTCTCAAACACACTCTCTCAAACACACTCTCAAACACACTCTCAAACACACACTCTCAAACACACACACTCTCAAACACACTCTCTCAAACACACACTCTCAAACACACTCTCTCAAACACACACTCTCAAACACACTCTCTCAGACACACACTCTCAGACACACACTCTAAAACACACACTCTCAAACACACTCTCAAACACACACACTCTCAAACACACTCTCTCAAACACACTCTCTCAAACACACACTCTCAAACACACTCTCTCAAACACACACTCTCAAACACACTCTCTCAGACACACACTCTCAAACACACACTCTCAAACACACTCTCTCAAACACACTCAAACACACACTCTCAAACACACACTCTCAAACACACTCTCTCAAACACACTCTCTCAAACACAAACTCTCAAACACACACTCTCAAACACACACACTCTCAAACACACACTCTCAAACACACTCTCTCAAACACACTCTCTCAAACACACACACTCTCAAACACACACTCTCAAACACACACTCTCTCAAACACACTCTCTCAGACACACACCCTCAAACACACACTCTCAAACACACTCTCTCAAACACACACTCTCAAACACACTCTCAAACACACACTCTCAAACACACACACTCTCAAACACACTCTCTCAAACACACACACTCTCAAACACACACTCTCAAACTCTCTCTCAAACACACACACTCTCAAACACACTCTCTCAAACACACACTCTCTCAAACACACACACTCTCAAACACACACTCTCTCAAACACACACACTCTCACACACACTCTCTCAAACACACACACTCTCAAACACACACTCTCAAACACACACACTCTCAAACACACTCTCTCAAACACACTCTCTCAAACACACACTCTCAAACTCTCTCTCAAACACACTCTCTCAAACAAACTCTCAAACACACACTCTCAAACACACTCGCTCAAACACACTCTCTCAAACACACACTCTCAACCACACTCTCTCAAACACACACTCTCAAACACACTCTCTCAAACACACACTCGCAAACTCTCTCTCAAACACACTCTCTCAAACAAACTCTCAAACACACACTCTCAAACACACTCGCTCAAACACACTCTCTCAAACACACACTCTCAACCACACTCTCTCAAACACACTCTCTCAAACACACTCTCAAACACACTCTCTCAAACACACTCTCAAACACACTCTCTCAAACACACTCTCAAACACACTCTCTCAAACACACTCTCAAACACACTCTCTCAAACACACTCTCAAACACACTCTCTAACACACTCTCTCAAACACACTCTCAAACCCACACTCTCAAACCCACACTCTCAAACACACACTCTCAAACACACACTCTCAAACACACACACTCCAAACACACACTCTCAAACACACACTCTCAAACACACTCTCAAACACACTCTCTCAAACACACTCTCAAACACACTCTCTCAAACACACTCTCAAACACACTCTCTCAAACACACTCTCTCAAACACTCTCTCAAACACACACTCTCAAACACACACTCTCAAACACACTCTCTCAAACACACTCTCTCAAACACACTCTCAAACACACACTCTCAAACACACTCTCTCAAACACACACTCTCAAACACACACACTCTCAAACACACACACTCTCAAACACACACACTCTCAAACACACACACTCTCAAACACACACACTCTCAAACACACACACTCTCAAACACACACACTCTCAAACACACACTCTCAAACACACACTCTCAAACACACTCTCTCAAACACACACTCTCAAACACTCTCTCAAACACACACTCTCAAACACACTCTCTCAAACACACTCTCTCAAACACACACTCTCAAACACACACTCTCAAACACACACTCTCAAACACACACTCTCAAACACACACTCTCAAACACACTCTCTCAAACACACACTCTCAAACACACACTCTCAAACACACTCTCTCAAACACACTCTCTCAAACACACACTCTCAAACACACACTCTCAAACACACACTCTCAAACACACTCTCTCAAACACACTCTCTCAAACACACACTCTCAAACACACTCTCTCAAACACACACTCTCAAACACACTCTCTCAGACACACACTCTCAAACACACACTCTCAAACACACACTCTCAAACACACTCTCAAACACACACTCTCAAACACACACACTCTCAAACACACTCTCTCAAACACACTCTCTCAAACACACACTCTCAAACACACACTCTCAAACACACTCTCTCAAACACACTCTCAAACACACACTCTCAAACACACACTCTCTCAAACACACACTCTCAAACACACTCTCTCAAACACACTCTCTCAAACACACTCTCTCAAACACACACTCTCTCAAACACACTCAAACACACTCTCTCAAACACACACTCTCAAACACACACTCTCAAACACACACTCTCAAACACACACTCTCAAACACACTCTCTCAAACACATACTCTCAAACACACACTCTCAAACACACTCTCTCAAACACACTCTCTCAAACACACACACTCTCAAACACATACTCTCAAACACACACTCTCAAACACACTCTCTCAAACACACTCTCTCAAACACACACTCTCAAACACACTCTCTCAAACACACACACTCTCAAACACACTCTCTCAAACACACACACTCTCAAACACACACTCTCAAACACACTCTCTCAAACACACACTCTCAAACACACTCTCTCAAACACACACTCTCAAACACACTCTCTCAAACACACTCAAACACACACTCTCAAACACACACTCTGAAACACACTCTCTCAAACACACACTCTCAAACACACTCTCTCAAACACACTCTCTCAAACACACACACTCTCAAACACACTCTCTCAAACACACACTCTCAAACACACTCTCTCAAACACACACTCTCTCAAACACACACTCTCAAACACACTCTCTCAAACACACTCTCTCAAACTCTCTCTCAAACACACTCTCTCAAACAAACTCTCAAACACACACTCTCAAACACACACTCTCAAACACTCTCTCAAACACACACTCTCAAACACACTCTCTCAAACACACACTCTCAAACACACACTCTCAAACACACTCTCAAACACACACTCTCAAACACACTCTCTCAAACACACACTCTCAAACACACACTCTCAAACACACACTCTCAAACACACTCTCAAACACACACTCTCAAACACACTCTCAAACACACACTCTCAAACACACTCTCTCAAACACACACTCTCAAACACACACTCTCAAACACACACTCTCAAACACACACTCTCAAACACACTCTCTCAAACACACTCTCTCAAACACACACTCTCAAACACACACTCTCAAACACACACTCTCAAACACACACACTCTCAAACACACACTCTCAAACACACACTCTCAAACACACACTCTCAAACACACTCTCTCAAACACACTCTCTCAAACACACACTCTCAAACACACACTCTCAAACACACTCTCTCAAACACACACTCTCAAACACACACTCTCAAACACACACTCTCAAACACACTCTCTCAATCACACACTCTCAAACACACACTCTCAAACACACACTCTCAAACACACTCTCTCAAACACACACTCTCAAACACACACTCTCAAACACACTCTCTCAATCACACACTCTCAAACACACTCTCTCAAACACACACTCTCAAACACACACTCTCAAACACACTTATTATGTAAGTAAAAGATGTTTGTATTTTCTGTGTTATCATTCTCTCAGTAACACGTGTAATCGTGAGTGTGATTAAAAGCAGCTTCATCTCTGCACTGAGGAACAGATTCCTCTTTAAACTGAAAACACTTCATGTCCACTAAAACATCTTCATGGTAAAAACTCTCTGAGGTTTAATCCTGAAGTGTTCTGAGGCTGAGAATGTGGAACGGTCAGACTGAGAGCTAACTCCTACCTGAGTTTTACGGCTGACCTTCAGGTTATACTCTTCCTCTGGAATAAAATGAAATGCCGGTGGTTCGGACACTGACACGGAATCGGGTTGTCCTTTATAGCAGGTCACGGTGGCGTGTCCAGTCTTCTGGACTTTTCCTCCTCATCTCCTCAGATGAGGAGGAACAGGAGGTTAAAGGGTTACAGAGGTGGAGTTAACCTCAGCTTCAGCTTTGAGACCTCAGTACACCTCACACTGACCCTTAGAGACACACCTGCTGTACTGACACACCTCCATCTGCAGGAGGAGCATCAGAGCTCTGATACTGACTGTGTGTGTGTGTGTGTGTGTGTGTGTGTGTGTGACTTCCATGCATAAGGCTGAACGCTGATCTGTTTAGTCAGCAGGATTGTGTGACACATGATTCCCCTCTGAGAGCAGCAAAGGCAGATTACCTGAGACTGCGCACACACACACACACACACACACACACCTCCTCTTTGTCTTTTATTTTCTCTTTCTCTTTATCACCCTTTGTGTGTGTGTGTGTGTGTTTGTGTGTGTGTGTGTGTGTGTGTGTGTGTGTAAATAGGATTCTGTTGTCTCTCGTTCATTGTGTAACGAATGGCTCCTCTTACTGTAAGTGGATTTTCTTTGGGCTGTATAATATTATGGTCCTGCGCGAGTGTAATATCGCACATCTCCTGCGCATTTGGTGTTAATGCTATTTACATCCCGCATGCTGCATTTCCTCTGGCGCAGCACCAGCGCATGGAGTTGTATTTCAGACACAAAGCGAAGGGAGAGAGAGAGAGAGAGAGAGAGAGAGAGAGAGAGAGAATCCGTACACGACTCCTGACTCATCCCCACGGTGTATTTACTCCACAGCTCAGTACAGCAGTGTGTACGCTCCAGGGTCCAGTCCTGACCTGCTGCTCCGTCTGGGATTCCTCCGTGTTCTCCGGTTTCCTCCCTCCTCAGAAGAACTTGCCAGTGTGTGGACTGTCTGAGAGAAGTGACCCCAGGTGTGAATGAGTGTGTGTTTTTGTGTATTCCCACCTAACTCCCAGTATTCCGGACAGGAATGTTAGCAACAGTGAATGTTACTGAGATGTTGTTGATATCTTCTGAGCTTCATGGTGTGTGTTGGTGATGTTCCTCGTCAGGTGTTTCTCTGCTATACTGCTCTGTGGTGTACATTTTGTTATCCGCTCGTTTGCTGTTAAATCTCTTAAAGCAGAATATTTCGGAATTTTGTCTGCTGTTCTGTCTCGGCAGTGACATTCTGTCAACAACTCCACAATGAAACTATTGGCGCTGAGAAATGTTAGATCACACACACACACACACACACACACACAGTCTCTCTCTCTCTCTCTCTCTCTCTCTCTCTCTCTCCCTCTCCAACAACTGTCTTTTTTCCTCTTCCTCTCTAAGTAACTGGTTTGTTATCTATCTATCTATCTATCTATCTATCTATCTATCTATCTATCTATCTATCTATCTATCTATCTATCTATCTATCTATTTCTCCTTCCATTCCTTCCATTTCTCTGTCCTTTGCCTTCCCCTCACTTCCTTCATCAATCGCCCCCCCCTCCCCCCACTGTTCTCCATCTGTCTCTCTGTCTGTCGTTTTGTCTCTCTCTATACATCAGCCTATCTATCTGTCTGTTTGGCCCTCCCCCATTCACTCCCTCTCACTCTGTCCCTTTCTATCTATCTATCTATCTATCTATCTATCTATCTATCTATCTATCTATCTATCTATCTATCTATCTGACTCTCTCTCTCCTTCAGCCCCTCTGTCTGTCTGTCTGTCTGTCTGCCTGTCTCACTCCCTGACAGAGAGCTGTACAGACCCACAGCTCCACTGAGTCTAATCAGAATTCAGTAGCTGTACTGCGAGCTGTTGTGTCTCTGCACTCAACTACGCGTCTGCACTCGTCTGCATGGCTCTGCGCAGCCCTGCACTCGTCTGCGCGGCACTGCACTCGTCTGCGCGGCTCTGCACAGCTCTGAGGCCGTAATTACTCCTCAGACGCTTTTCTCTCGCTGCACTGCTGTTTTGGAGGCGACACACGATTTGCCGTTCTATTCTAATCCCAGCTGAACATTAGTGGTGAGCGAAAGTTTTTTTTAGGTCAGTTTTAATCTCTACCCATAATTCCACTGGGCGATGATGTCTGGGATCGCTGCGGAGAAGGAATTTTATAAAAGAGATCAATTCCATTTCCCAGTGCGCATCTGAGATGCTTTAAACTTCTTCTGCTCCTTAAGTGATTCCTGAGGCTTTGTGGTAAGACATGTTCCAGCCTAATCCTGTGACCTAAAATAATCAGAAGAGGACAAAGCACACGGACCTCAGGATCACAGGTTAGATAAATACATGATCATAGTAACAACCCAGTCATGGGGATGAGTACAGAAGACGCTCAGTTAATAATAATCAAATAATCTCATGTGAGGAATCGTACATAATAAATACTCTGTCTGTCTGTGTGTGTGTGTGTGTGTGTGTGTGTGTGTGATGTATGGAAGGAGTCTCCAGTGTCAGTACTGTGTATCTGTCTGTGTGTGTGTGTGTGTGTGTGTGTTTCTGTCTGTCTATCTTCCTCTGTCTCTCCTATATCTATATTTTACTCTCACATTCTCTCTCTCTCTCTCTCTCTCTCTCTCTCTCTCCATCTCTCTCTCTCTCTGTCTCCATCTCTCTCTCTCTCTCTCTCTCTCTCCATCTCTCTCTCTCTCTCTGTCTCCATCTCTCTCTCTCTCTCTCTCTCTCTCTCTGTGCTGTCATTTTGCGGAGCTTCGAGGGGCTGGGCCTTAACAAGTCCTTGTTTTGGATGAGCCCTCAGAAAATTAATCTCACGAGACTGCCCTCTTTTTACCATAGCATGTTCAAAGTCTGGTCACTTTTTAAGGTACACAGGGCTGAAACTGCGACCTCCTTACACTGGCTGCTGCAGGAACCGCTGATCCCTGGGTCGCGAATGGACTTGTCACATCATGGGACTTTCCCTGCTTTCACACAGGTACTACTCAAAGCACGTGTGACCACACTCGGGGACATAGTACGACTAGCTGGACCTAATTTTTCAAACATCGAGTCAGTTGCCGAGGCAGTTAAAATGAAGTCGACCCGAGTATTGGCACAGATACTGAGGAAATGGAAAGCCACCATCACTAGGACATTATAAAGCTTGAAGAACACACAGAGGAACTGACACACCCAAACAGGAATGACCACTTCCCCAGTCTCTTTTTAATGCCCAATTTAGAGGATTGTAAAGGAACATTTTTATGCTGTGATAAAATGTCATTGCTTGGTACAATGAGATCATCCAGGAGCGAACGCCCGGAAACACCGGACACTACACCAGTGCAGGGGGACGGGGGAGGCGTGGACCTGGTGGATGAGCCCGTCTTTAAAGTGCCGAATAAAAGGAAAAAGCAAGGTAAGGGACGGGGAAAAAAGCAGGCAAAAAAGGACACAAAGATGGGGGAACGAGAATCAGACAGTGATGACTGCATGTCAGACTCTGTTTTAATGTTCGATTCTCAGGAGGAACAGGTTCATGTTGTGTACAGCGCTGATGATATTAAAGAATTTTTACGGAACACCAAATGGCAGAAAAATGTAGCATTGGAAGAGTTTTTCCCAGACCGTAAGCAGTTTATTCACGACGTGAAGTTCTTCAGAAGAGAAGGTGCATCCATCGATGTTGAAATTTTCCGTCTGAAGAAACTGATCACGAGTGAATAAGGAAAACTCTGATGATGACTAATGTGGTGTTTTTTTATGGTAGAGTGGTTTTTACCCTCTGTTTAATTTTATTTCTTTTATTTATTTTTATGAAAGGAGTTAATATTGCGAGTTTAAATATTAATGGGGCAAGAGAGCAAATCAAGAGAGCTAAACTGTATGAAGTTTTAAAGCAGAAGCACATTGACGTTGCCATGCTGCAGGAAACCCACAGTGATACCAGCAATGCTGCTGATTGGGTGAAGGAGTGGGATGGGTTGGTGATTTTAAGCCATAACACAACGCTTAGTGGTGGTGTTGCCTTGCTCTTTGCTCGCAGTTTTATTCCTTGTTCTTATTCAGTTGAAGAATTTTTAAATGGGAGGCTTTTAAAAGTGAAAACTTTTTATGAGAATGAGGTTTTAGTTTTTATTTGTGTGTACACTCCCACCAGTGCAGTGGAGAGGATGATGTTTTTAGATACTCTGAACAATGTCATTGCTGACTGCAACACTGCAGAAATTTTAATTCTGGGTGGTGATTTTAACTGTGCTACAGATATTTTAGACCGGAACCACACAGAACCTCCCATGGCTTCCCGTAAGCGTCTGTGGGAGATGGTGGAGGCCCACGAGTTGAGCGACATATGGAGAACTTTTCATAAGAACAAGAGACAGTACACGTGGGCCCATGCCATAGATAACACACTCTCCCTGGCGAGATTAGATCGTTTTTATGGTTTTAAGCATCAGCTGACGTTTTTTACAAAGTGTTTTATTGTTCCAGTAGGTATCTCTGACCACAGTATGGTACAGTGTACTATTACTAAAGAGAAGGTTAAACCAAGGAGTGCCTACTGGCATTTTAACACTGCACTTTTAGAAGATGCTAATTTTAGGGAGTCTTTTATTTTTTTATGGAATTGTTTTAAACATGAGAAGGCAGCTTTTAGTTCACTTCAGCTGTGGTGGGATGTGACAAAAGCACAAGTCAAAGAATTCTGTCAACAGTACACTCTCAATGTCACAAGAGACATTGTTAGATCTCTGAAAGCTCTGGAGATCCAAATAGTGGAGCTCCAGCGTTTGGAGGCCACTGGAAATCGAGGGCATGTTGAAGCCCTCAAACGTAAAAAATCCAAAATGAATGACCTGTTAGACATTACAGCACAGGGGGCACTGGTCCGCTCACGCTTTAAAAGCACTGCTGAGATGGACGCTCCTTCAAAGTTCTTTTTCAGTTTAGAGCAGAAGAATGGACAGAAAAGATTTATACATGCTGTGTGAACAGAATCAGGGGATCTCGTATCTGAGCCCACTGAAATTCACCAGCAGACAGTAAGCTTCTACTCGAAGCTGTACAGCAGTGAGTGGTCAGGGGCACAAGCGGTGGAGGACAGCTTCCTCATGGACCTGCCAAAGCTCTCTGAGCAAGCGGCGAGAGAGCTAGACAGGGAGCTGACGCTGGAGGAGGTTCATGAGGCTCTCCAGGGGATGGAGAATGGACGGGCGTCAGGTATAGACGGTCTCCCTGTCGAGTTCTACAAGGCATTCTGGGCCGTCATAGGGCAGGACGTGCTGGATGTCCTACGGGACAGCGTACGGAGAGGTGAACTCCCGTTGAGCTGCAGGAGGGCCATCCTGACCCTGCTACCGAAGAAGGGAGACCTGACCCACCCGAAAAACTGGCGCCCGGTCTCACTACTGTGCACTGACTGCAAGCTGCTCTCACAAGCATTAGCCTCGAGACTGACTAAGGTAATGGAGCAGCTCATTCACCAGGACCAGATGTACTGTGTGCCTGACAGGTCCATATTCGATAATGTGTATCTAATTCGTGACATTTTGGACGTCTCCAGGCTATGGGGCTTAAAAACTGGTCTGATTTCTCTAGATCAGGAAAAGGCTTTTGATCGGGTTGAACATGAATATTTGTGGAAGGTGCTGGAAGCCTTCGGGTTCAACCCAGGTTTTATAGCCATGATCAGGGTGTTGTACAGTAACATTGAGAGTGTACTGAAGGTTAACGGTGGTTTATGTGCTCCTTTTAGAGTGTACAGAGGGATCAGGCAGGGCTGTTCCCTCTCTGGAATGTTGTACTCTCTAGCTATTGAACCTCTTTTAAATAAGTTAAGAAGTCATCTCTCTGGTTTTAATATTCCACATGCTAATGCCTCAATATGTTTATCAGCTTATGCAGATGATCTGGTAGTGATGATAAACACACAAAATGATGTCAATGTTTTAACTGATATTTTAAATGACTTTCAAATTTTATCCTCCGCCAAGGTTAACTGGTCTAAAAGTGAAGCCATTTTAGTTGGGGAGTGGGAAGGTGGGCAACCGTCACTACCAGGAGGCTTAGCGTGGAAAAGAGGTGGTTTTAAATACTTGGGTGTCTACCTGGGGAACAATGAGTTTTTAAGTAAAAACTGGGAAGGTTCTGTAGAGCACATGAAGGGCAGACTGAGCAGGTGGAAGCAGCTGGTCCCAAAGATGTCCTACAGGGGGAGAACGCTGGTCATCAACAACCTCGCCGCGTCGTCCCTCTGGCACAAGCTGGCATGTGTGGATCCACCGCCGAACCTGCTGGCAAACATCCAGGCCCTGCTGGTGGACTTCTTCTGGGACGGTCTACACTGGATTCCACAGAGTGTGCTTCATCTGCCGAAGGAGGAAGGAGGACAGGGGCTGGTCCAGCTGTCCAGCAGAGCCGCAGCCTTCCGCCTCCAGTTCATCCAGAGACTCCTCACTGGACCCAGAGACTTAGTATGGAGAGCAGCAGCCAGTGGACTACTACGCACAGTTCAAGGACTGGGGCTGGACAGAGCGTTGTTTTTAATGGACACAAAAATGCTGGACATTTCTGGACTACCAGCCTTTTACCGTGGATTTTTTAAAATTTGGAACTGCTTTAAGAAACAAAACAAGGGCTGTAGAACGCTACACTGGCTGCTGGAGGAACCTCTGGTGTACGGCGGGAGACTGGACATCTCCAGTGTGACCGTCCCTGCACTGTCCAGAACTCTCATCTCCTCAGGGATTATAACGCTCCGGGAGCTTGTGAACATTGCGGGGTCGGACTTGTCGAGGGCAGAGGACCTGGCAGCGCGTATGGGACTGCGGTCCCTGCGTGTTGTCAATCAGCTCCTACACCGCTGGAAATCTGCATTGACATCAGAGGAGCGTGTTCAGCTAATGGACTATTCACACACAGAGACTGGTCCTACAGAGGACGAACCCTTTCCCCAGCTGAACATCACTCCTGACCTCGACGGGTGTGCAGGCCCCCTCCTGGAGTGCCGGGGCGAAGGGGAGATGGACTTTGGGTCAGTGTCGGGGAAGCTGCTCTACAGAGCGTGTGTAAAGGTTTTAAATAAGAAAAAGCGGAGGGTGGACACCCCATGGAGAAGTGTACATGGTTTTACTGATGATTTTAAACCAGAGTGGACGCACTGTATAAACCACCGTTAACTTTAAAAGCTGCCGACCTCCAGTGGAGGATTTTACACTGTATTATCTCTGTGAACTCTTTTATTTCTGTTTTAAATCCTGATATTGCACAAGATTGTCCTTTTTGTTCACAGAGAGAAACAGTTTTTCATGCTTTTATTCATTGCTCCAGATTACAGTCACTGTTTGTGTTTTTACGGAGCATTTTAAGGGCTTTTAATGTTGTTTTTACTTTTCAGTGTCTTATTTTTGGTTTTAAGTTTGTCAGAAAACACCGGTTCAGGTGCCAACTGATCAATTTTATATTTGGTCAGGCCAAAATGGCAATATACCTGAGCTGGAAAAACCAAATTGCACAAAGCACTGACTGTGACGCCATAAAAATTCTGAAAAGGCTGATGAAATCTAGAATTTCAATTGATTTTAATTTTTATAAAAGTATGAATGAGTTGGATATGTTTAAATGTGTGTGGTGTTGTGAGAATGTGTTCTGTTGCAGAAAGGAAACTTAACTTTGCAGCAGAACTAAACTAATCACTCATATTTAAAATAATTTATTGACATTTATTTTAATACGTATTTATTTATTTACTTATTTATTAAGTCACTGTGACTTTTATATGTGACTTGTGTAAATAAAGATGCGTAAAAAGTCAAAAAAAGTCTCTCTCTCTCTCTCTCTCTCTCTCTCTCTCTCTCCATCTTTCTCTCTCTCTCTCTCTCTCTCTGTCTCCATCTTTCTCTCTCTCGCTCTCTCTCTGTCTCCATCTCTCTCTCTCTCTCTCTCTCTCTCTCTCTCTCTCTCCATCTTTCTCTCTCTCGCTCTCTCTCTGTCTCCATCTCTTTCTCTCTCTCTCTCTCTCTCTGAGTGCATGCTGGGAGTGGGCGGAGCGCGTTGAGTGTGAGCGTGGTTGACACGTTTCTCATTGCTTAACGTTTAATAACTTCTTGATTTATCTATATATATATATATATATATATATATATATATATATGTATTTTTTTTTTGAACAATTTACTTTTTTTTCATACCATCTAAACTCTCTGTTTAATCAGAGCAGTTTTCTGGCCGTCAGCACCAGATTTCCCGCTGGAGAGCATGGCGGCCCAGGGTAGAGACCCCCTCGATAACCTGACGCGCAGCCATGGCGTTAGAGTGGTGACCGGGGCGGGGGTGGAGGAGTGGTGACCGGGGCGGGGGTGGAGGAGTGGTGACCGGGGCGGGGGTGGAGCAGCGGTTACGCGGGCGGGGGTGGTGGAGTGGTGACCGGGGAGGGGGTGGAGGAGTGCTGGCCGGTGCGGGGGTGGAGGAGTGCTGCCTGGCCGCAGGGGAGGTGGTCGGGCATCGGAATGTTCTGGCGGCGTCCAGAAGGGCAGAAGGGCATTATACTCAGGGGTTCACTCACTGATGTGTTCTCCCTCGCAACACCTGCAAAAAAGTCACGCTGTCCAACGTGCCCCCGTTTATTTCTAATGAAACACTGGAAAGACAGCTCTCCATTTTCAGTAAGCTCGTCTCTCCGATAAGGAAAATGAACATAGGTAGCAAATCAGACCTGGCGAAACACGTGCGCTCATTCAGGAGGTTCACCTACATGATCCTCAATGATAACAGCACTGAATTCGAGCGCACGCTAACATTCAAAATCGACGGGTTTGATTGTTATCTATGTGTCCACCGTGTCCATGAGGTGTTTCGGCTGCGGAAAAACTGGGCATCTAGTGCGTGATTGTCCCCAAGGCGCAGACAGCGGTACAGTCCCCTCTGATGTGAGCGAGGTGTCGGTTCGGGGCAGTGACGGGTTGGATCGAGCTGATCAGAATGACGGAGTAGTCGAGGCGGACTCTCCGGTCACGGACGGAGCGGGCGTCTCTCATGCGGGTTCTGTTAGAGCTACGGCGGGAGAACCAGAAAACTCAGAGCCTAACGTGAGCGAAAACACCAAGACCGACCCAGTACCCAGTGATGGGGTGAGTAACACTGGTACCACTGTTCCCACTGCTCAGGCTGAGCAGGCCTCACCTGAGCCGCATATAGAAATAGAAACTGAAACTGATGTTGGAATGATGATTAGTCAGGACAGTGTTACTGAGAATAATGTTGTTGTCTTACCGGAAAATGCAGACGAAGCGATGATGGAAACTGAGCTGACCGTTCTCAAAACACCCGTAAAAAGAAAGACAAGAGACAATGACAAAACTGTGAAAGCCGCGAAAAAAGCAGAAAAGAAGCAGGTAGAAAGTATTAGTGAGCTGGACAGTGAAGGGCCCTCTCCTGACCTCACTGTCTGTGTCACCACTGAGGGTCACTGGGTCGGTAAAAAGTACAACGCGAGTGAAATTAAACACTTTCTTAAGATCACAAAGAACATGAAAATGGTACAGATCAACAAATACTTTCCAGACCTGAACAAACTGCACATTGCCATAAAGCGTCTTATGGGTGAAGGGTGTTTCGAGGACAAAGAGCTACAGGTTAAAGAAGATTGTCACTAAAATCAACACCCTGTTAAGTAATGATGATGACACGTCATAGTTCTCTCGGTCCTCACAGACCGCAGAGGCCCTTTCCTGTGCTTATTCTTTTCTGTGTGCTCATGCAGGACATTCACATCGCATCCCTGAATGTTAACGGTGCTAGAGACTGCAGGAAGAGAGCTGAACTTTATGAACTAGTGACCCAAAAAAGAATAGACGTATTACTTGCACAGGAAACCCATAGTGACGCTAAAAACGTAGTAGATTGGACACAGGAGTGGGCTGGCCCCTTGTTTTTAAGCCACAATACCTCTGCTAGTGGAGGAGTAGCTATTTTGTTTTCAAAGACTTTTAAACCTCTCTCTTACAGCGTGGAAGAGATAGTAGCTGGCAGACTGTTAAAAGTCAGAGCTCTTTTAGAGAACCATGTTATGGTTTTTATCTGTGTGTATGCCCCGGCTTCCCCAGTGGAAAGAATAGCTTTTTTAGATAAATTATGCAACGTTTTAGAAACTTGTGATGCAGAGGAGTTTTTATTTGTTGGTGGTGATTTTAACTGTACTTTAGAAAACAGTGACCGCAACCATATAGAGCCACACATGCCTTCAAGAAGAAGACTCCTACACACTGTTGAAAAACACGAGTTAAGTGATGTTTGGAGAAATATGAATAAAACTCAAAAACAGTACACCTGGGCTCATGCTGCTGATGGAAAGGTATCATTAGCAAGGTTAGACAGGTTTTATGTTCCAAAGCATCACATGAACACCATAAAAAATTGTGTTATTAGTCCGGTTGGTTTTTCAGACCACAGCTTGGTTTTATGTGTTTCAGTTTTAAATTGTATTAAACCGAAGAGTTCTTACTGGCATTTTAACACAGTTTTACTGAATGACCAGCATTTTATAGAGATTTTTACTTTTTTCTGGAGAAATTTTAGGAAAGAAAAAAGTGCTTTTATTTCTCTGCAACATTGGTGGGATTTTGGGAAAGCTCAAATAAAACAGTTGTGTCAACAGTACACTTATAATGTCACAAGGGATTTGGCTCGGTCTATGAAACAACTAGAAGATGAGATAACAGAACTTCAGTTGTTAGCACAATCCACAGAGAACCAGAACCATATTCAGACCCTCACAGTCAAAAAGAAAAAGTTATCGGACCTCCTTGAGTTTAAAGCACAAGGTGCATTAATAAGGTCACGATTCCAGAACGCAAACCAGATGGACGCCCCCTCAAAGTTGTTTTTTAGCCTTGAAAAAAAGAATGGACAAAAACGTTTTATTCACAGCCTGCGCTCTGAGTCTGGACACCTTTTATCTGATACAGCTGACATTAGGAAAAGGGCGGTTAGTTTTTATGAAAAACTCTATCAATGTGAGTACAGAGAACACACCACAGAACAGAGCTTTTTAGAAGACCTGCCCCGAGTGTCTCATGACTCCAACACAGAGCTGAGTGCAGATATAACACCAGCAGAGCTGCACAAAGCATTAATGAGTATGGAGTGTGGCAGAGCGCCTGGCATAGACGGGCTTCCGTCTGAGTTTTATAAATCTTTCTGGCATGTTTTAAGGGATGACTTACTTGAGGTTTTGAACGACAACTTGACAAGAGGACTGCTACCATTAAGTTGTAGGAGAGCAGTCCTCACTCTTTTACCCAAAAAAGGGGACCTGACAGACAAAGAACTGGAGACCTGTTTCATTGCTTTGTAGTGATTACAAGATGCTGTCTAAAGTTTTAGCTACAAGACTGGGAAGTGTTCTGGAAGAGGTTTTAAACGCAGATCAGACCTACTGCATACCCGGGAGGTCCATATTTGACAACATCTCATTAGTTCGAGACATTTTCAGTGTCTCCAAACTTTTTGGGCTGAATATGGGTTTCATTTCCATAGACCAAGAGAAAGCCTTCGATCGAGTTGAACACAACTACCTTTGGAAAACCCTTAATGCTTTTGGTTTTAGCTCAGATTTTATTTCCAAATTCTATACTGTGACATAGAAAGTGTACTGAAACTCAATGGTGGCTTATGTGCTCCGTTTAAGGTGTGTAGGGGGGTAAGGCAGGGCTGCTCTCTCTCAGGGATGCTTTACACTCTGGCCATTGAACCCTTTCTGAATACGCTAAGAGCTAAGCTGAAAGGTGTCTTAATCCCTGACTGCCCGAACGCTATCCGCCTGTCGGCCTACGCAGATGACGTTGTAATACTGGTCGACAGTCAGAGTGATATAGACATGTTACACAGGGTGTCCAAGGACTTTGGAGCGGTTTCCTCTGCAAAGGTAAACTGGTCTAAGAGCGAGGCTGTTTTAGTCGGCCAGTGGGTAGGCGAGGTACCTAAACTCCCCGGAGGCCTAAGTTGGAAAAGCGAAGGCTTTAAGTATCTAGGCGTGTACCTGGGTAATGACTCGTTCGCACAGAGAAACTGGGAAGGGGTCATTGAAAAAGTAACTGGTCGCCTAGAAAAGTGGAAGTGGCTGGTGCCTAAAATGTCTTACAGGGGGCGAACGCTAATTATTAACAATCTGGTAGCATCGTCTCTGTGGCATAAAATAGCCTGCATAGACCCTCCTACAGACCTTTTAATGAAAATCCAGTCGATTTTATTAGACTTTTTTTGGGATAAGTTGCACTGGGTGCCACGCGGCATTTTATACTTACCTAAAGAGGAAGGTGGGCAAGGTCTTATACATTTACAGAGCAGAACTGCAACCTTTCGTTTACAGTTTTTACAGAAGTTTTTATGCGGCTCAAAGTCTTTTAGCTGGAAACAAGTGTCCAGTGCCATTTTAAGATCTTTTGGGCAGATGAGAATGGACAAGGCACTCTTTTTAATGAATCCAGAGAGACTGAACACTGCAAGACTGCCTGCTTTTTATCACAACTTGTTCAGAATCTGGAGACTTTTTAGGGTGCAAAGAACCACAGCCACAGACTCTCTTCACTGGCTACTTCAAGAGCCTCTGGTATACGGGGCACGCCTGGACGTCGGGGACTCTTCACTGTCGCAGTCTCTCCTCGCATCTGGTGTCACCACCCTCAAACACCTGGTGGACGTCGCCGGACCTCACCTACAGAACGTTGATGGAGTAGCTGCTCGGCTAGGCGTGAGGTCAAAGAGGGCGGTGAGCCAGCTGCTGCGGAAGTGGACTCTGGTCATCTCGCGTGAGGAGAGGGAAATGCTCATGGACTACTCCAGTGGAACTGAAAGCCCCGACTCAGAGGACCCGTTTCCTGAACTTGCACTGTCTGTGGACTGTGGACAGGAAGGCACTGGTCACTTTTTGGACTGTAAAAATATCACAAACATGAACTTTTTTAATGTGACTGGGAAAACGTTTTATAAAGCATGTGTCAAAGCTTTTAATATGCGGTCGCTGAGGGGGAGAGTGGACACACCCTGGCGCACTGTCCTCGGTTTGAGTGAGGAAGAGCGTCCAGAGTGGAGGTCACTCTATAAGCCACCATTGCCGAAAAGAACTGGGGATTTACAATGGAGAATTTTACATGGTATTGTTGCGGTCAATGCTTTTATCTCTGTTCTCTGTCCCCAGGCCAGCCACTCGTGTCCCTTCTGTAATCAAAGAGAGACTATCTTTCATGCTTTCACAGAATGTTCCAGACTACAGTCTCTCTTTACCGTTTTACAGAACATTTTTAGCGTTTTTAACGAAAAGTTTTCACTAAAAGTATTTATTCTTGGTTTTAGGTACACACACAAAAGACGAGCTCGATGCCAGCTTTTAAACTTTGTTCTGGGGCAAGCGAAAATGGGCATTTACATCAGTCGAAAGCACCAGGTTGAACAAAATGGCTGTCGCAATGTTGTAATGGTCACTACAGCACTCATAAAGTCCAGGATTCTGATTGACTTTGTGTTCTATAAAAAAACAAAGAACCTGTCTGTGTTTGAGGAAACCTGGTGTTGTAGAGGAGCCCTGTGTTGTGTTGTCGATGAAAAACTGCAATTTGCACATACACTGTCTTAATTATTTATTTATTTACCTTTTAACCCCATCCTTTAATTGACATTTTTCTCTATTTATTGGTATTCACTGAGAAGATGTAAATAAAGGTTTTTTCAAATTCAATTCTCTCTCTCTATCTCTGTCTCCATCTCTCTCTCTCTCCATCTTTCTCTCTCTCTCTCTCTCCATCTTTCTCTCTCTCTCTCTCTCTCTCTCGTGAAATCCATCTCCTTCTCTCTCTGTAAATGTTTCCTGAACTTTCCACTTAGTTGTTAACTGGACTGTTGAGATTTACTCCACACTGAGATTTGACTCGTTCACTCATGAGCTGCTGTTGATTGTTTTGAAATATTTGAATCTTTCACACTAGTCCAAGTCCACACTCATTTTAACTCGAGTGAGTGGACAGAGAAGGATTTCAGATGATATTCCACCAGCTTGTTATTGCCCCACGGTAACACACAACACAGCTTTAAGCACAAAAGTTTTCATTTGCACTGCACCGTGTGTGTGTGTGTGTGTGTGTCTTTATCTGATTGAGACAGATGTCATATCACTCCAGAAATATGACAGGATGTCTAAAACTCTGGATCAGTTTGCACATTTGTGTTCTCAGCAGTAATGAAAAGTTCATAAACTTATTTTTAGTCCTGCGGAAAAATCTTATTAAAGGAAACGACACACAGGAGACAATATTGTTTGAGGCTTTGTGTGAGTGTGAGTGTGTGTGCGTGTCCTCAGCATGAGGTTACCGTGGTAACTGTAGGTAGGATTGTTGAAGGACATCAGAGACGGTTTGTTTTTATGACAGAGACTCGTTGTTTTAATGGAGTTAAAACTCGAAGTAGCTCAGTGTTAAAACCTCTGCAGCAAAGCAGCAGTTTCTCATGCAGGGTGCTGATGTATATTTGTGTGTGTGTGTGAGAGAGAGAGAGAGAGCTGTAACTCAATCACTGTGAAATGAAAGGTGATGATAGGCATCATCAATAAAGTTCAGACAATACAGCCAACATCTCAACATCAATCTGTCTGTCTGTCTCTGTCTCACTGTCTCTCTTGCCCTTTTTCTCTGTCTTTCTCTTGTGCTGTCTGAAACTATCCTCCCCTCTCTCTTTCTGTGCTGTCTGTCTGTCTGTCTCTCTCTCTCTCTCTCTCTCTCTCTCTCTTATTCTTTCTCTCTGTCTCTCTCTCTCTCTCTATCACTATCTCTCTTTCTCTCTCCCTCTGTACCCTCTTTCTTTCTCTGTCTGGGTGCTGATGTTTTTTTACATATTCGTGTGTGTGTGTGTGTGTGTGTATGTGTCTCACTTTAATCGTTTCATCTTCAATGGATTCTTCCGTGTCTCAGTCCAGATACGTGTCTGTGGTTCTGATTCGTTAGTAGCTCTTTGATTTCGTTCATCTTTACATCTGAACTCACCGAGTTGATGGGATTCGTACGGCGTGATGTTTATGGAGATGATAAATAAGGTGTGAAGCAGATCCTTGCTCAAGATAAAGCTCCAGATCTTCTCAGGTTTAATCAGTAACTCTGAAGGAACGTTTTAATGTTCAGACTTCATCATGCACCAGTGGCTCATAAACACTGCAGTCTGTAATCCACTCTGTGTGTGTGTGTGTGTGTGTGTGTGTGTGTTTTTCAGATCTACCGTCGCTGCTGGCTCGTGTTTAAGAAGTCATCCAGTAAAGGGCCACGCCGGTTGGAGAAATACCCCGATGAGAAATCAGCCTACATCAGAGCCTGTCCAAAGGTAAACCAGACACGTCACTGAGACGTCAGAAAGTGAAGAGAAATCTCTGGTGTTTAAAAGCGTGGATTGAGGCAGTGAGGCGGTGTCTCCTTTTACTTCAGATCATGTGATGTAATGATCAGAGATTTCAGAAAATATAACCAACATCTCAACACTCTAATCTGTTTGTCTTTCTGTCTGTCTGTCTTTCTGCCAATTTGTCTCTGTCTGTCTGTATATCTATCTGTCTGTATGTCTATCTATCTGTCTGTCTTTCTGTCTGTCTGTCTGTCTGTCTGCCTGACAGTCTGTCTGCCTTTTTTCTGTTTGTCTGCCTGTCTGTCTTTCTGCCAATTTGTCTCTGTTTGTCTGTATATCTATTTGTCTGTCTGTCTGTCTGCCTGACAGTCTGTCTGTATGTATGTCTATCTGTCTGTCTGTCTGTCTGTCTGTATGTATGTATGTATGTTCACCTCTGTCTCACTTTCACTGTCTCTCTCGCCCTTTTTCTCTGTCTATTTCTGGACTCCCTGAGTCTGTCTTTCTCTCTGTCTCTTCAGTTCTGTTTATCTCTCTTTCCTTCTATCTCTTGCTCTTTTTCTCTATTTTTCTCCCTATCTTTGTGCTGTTTATCTGCCTTCTGTCTTTTCCTCCCTCTCTCTCCCTCTCTCTCTCTCTCTCTGCCACTCTCTCTCTCTTTCTCTCTCCCCTTACTTGTCTTATTTGTTTTTCGCCAGGGGGTGTGGTTAGAAAAATGTCAAAAATGATCCATCTTCTAAAAATAGTGTCTGTTCCTGCTATCACTTTAGATTAGCCGATGTGATGGTCAGCGTATTTGGACAGAGCCTTGTGGAACACTGAGCCTCTCTGTCGAAAAAGAATTGTATTGATTTAACAAGTGAATTAAGACCTGAACTGAGAAAGAGACGTTCCTCTGACTCCAACGTCATTCTGTAGCCTGTAGAGAAGATTATTACGTCATTAGTCGGACATTTGTGTTGCAGAAATCCAGATGTAGTAGATTTAAGACCCCTAACAAACAGAGGCAGAGGAGGAGCAGGAGTGGAGAAGGAAAAACTCCAAGACGAAGGAGAAACGAGTGAAAGAGAACAGACAGAGTAAAGAGTCCGGAGTGTGTGTACAGGAAGTTCAGCCCAAATCCTGGGAAGAGTAACAGGACTTTACGATTACAGCAGCAGCTTTTAGATACAGAACTACAGAGATCTGTTACGCAGACTGAAAGAAACATCAAGGTCATGTGCATGTACTAAATGCTTACAGGTGACGGAGATCAGTAACGTTAAAAACGTGACGAGACTGCCACGTGACACCAAGCGCCAGGCTGTGGCCATCGTCTTCACTGACGACACGTCCCGCACCTTCACCTGTGAGTCAGGTAAAACATCTGGGAGTGTTATTTTTTACTTTACATGTTTACTTTACATGTTTTACATGTTCCTGAGCTGCTCTGACACTCGTGTAACACTCACAAGTCTGGGCTTAAATTAGACACACACACACACACACTGTATAGCAGCCTAGATATATCCAACATATTCACATCTAACTGGGCAACTAATCCAGCTTCACTTGGAGATGATGGTAACTGGGTTAACAAAAAAGATCACAGAAAAACAAAATACTCAAAGAAACCAGGTGTTAGTTTTTTTATATTTTAACTCACTAGATTTCTGACAAAATGCCTGTAACATAACATTCTAAATAGTGCCTCAGTGCCCTTACTACTCAGTACACTGTATGATTTGGGACACAGCCCTGAGTTCATTCATCCACACAGAGCTCGCTGCTGTTACACTTTTTCACCAGAGGGGAAATTCCACAAGATTTCCACAATCCCACTGTAACGATTTCCGTGTGTGTTCTGTCCTACAGAGCTGGAGGCTGAGGAGTGGTTTAAGACACTGACCATCGAGTGTTTGGGTACACGGCTGAACGACATCAGTCTAGGAGAACCAGACCTTCTGGCAGCTGGAGTTCAGTGTGAGCACACAGGTCAGTGCAGCTCTGATGAAGAAATTCACTGCTAGTGGAAAGTGTTCAAACTGCTGCTCCACCTATGGTGTTCGTAATGAGACAGACTTTTTATTCAATTTTATTTCTTTCCCCTTTACTGGAAGTTCTGTGTCAGAACTTCAGAACCACATGACTTCACACTTTACCAGCTTCATTTACACACACACACCTTCAACTGACAAGTTCATGAAAGCATGAAAACAAAAATACAAGAAGGTCAACATCTGCCCTTCCCTTCCTACACTTCCTTTCTAAACGAGTTTGTAGTGTTGCTGTTCTTCCTTCTTCACTCTTCAAAAACAGAAGAGAAGAACCTTGGCTGAAATTTCATACACTTTCTCATTTTCAGAACGTTTTAACGTGTTCCTGTTGCCGTGTCCCAACCTGGACATCTATGGAGAGTGCATGATGCAGATCACCCACGAGAACATCTACTTATGGGACATCCATAATCCTCGCACAAAGCTGGTCACGTGGCCGCTCTGCTCGCTGCGCCGCTACGGCCGGGACGCCACCCGCTTTACCTTTGAGGCCGGCAGGTATGCACTACGACTGAGAGCGAGGCGGAGTTAAGAACAGGAACCTTTCTTTCAGCTCTTCTTTCAGACATAGAGCAAAAAGTTTTACTGATCTGATCTCACAGCGCTGTTGAGTTCTGGATCCTAATTGGTCAGAAGGTGGTGATTAATTTTCTATACCGAGATTTAGAGCAGCTTTCTATCCTGTTACCAGTCGAGTTCCCGTCATCATACGTCTTCTTTCGAGCGGTATGTTTATGTCCATTTAATTTTTTGGGAAAATCCAGCACTGCATCTTGTCCATTGTATCGGCACGTAAGTGCATGACCCAGACCAGTAGATTTGTGCCAGTTGACTGAGCTCTATTGAACTGAGGACCTCATAAAGAGATTGAATGAATAGATTAAAAGGAAATTCAGTGAAGAGTGTGTGTTCTTATCTCCTCCTGCCACTTTGATCAAATAATAAAGGAAGGTTTGTAATGCCTGCAGGATGAAAGGACAAAGATAAGAAAGAGTAGAAGTCAGGAGGACGTGCAGTGTGCTGCCCTCTGGTGGCCATCAGGTTCATTACCTTCAGTAGGAAAAGTTGTAGAGTGCGATTTAAACAACAGAACAAAATAACTTCCTTCTCTTACATGAAAATAACAGTATAAGAGGTTTTAGCATGTAGAACAAGCACAGCAATGCTAATCTAAGAACTAAGAACACTCTTTGATGTGAGGTGTGTGTGTGTGTATTTTAGAATGTGTGACAGTGGTGAAGGCCTGTACACATTCCAGACGCGTGAAGGTGAGCAGATCTACCAAAGGGTTCACTCTTCTACACTTGCCATCGCTGAGCAGCACAAGAAGGTCCTCCTGGAGATGGAGAAGAACAGCAGGGTGAGCAGCGCAACATCACGCGTGTTTACTTAAAAAAAAAAAAAAAAAAACATTCCATACAAACTGACATGTTCTTGTGTGTTTAGCTATTATCCAAAGGCTCAGACCCAGACTCCTACCCCTGCACACCCACAGCCATCCTGCCCCGCAGCGCCTTCTGGCACCACATCACAGGATCACAGGGGGCCATGGACTCAAGTAACGGTACAAAAAATAAAACCTCCACTGGAATATAGAAGCCTGGATGATAGACGCAGAGCTAAATACGATATCAAATCATTGCTTGAAATCACAGACAAATTTACAGAAATACTGTAAAGCTAAGCTGGCTGATGGAAGACTTTTTTCAATTTTATTTCTAATTTAAAAATATCGATCTCTTCTATAAAGATTCCTTCAACTAGCATGATTTTATTTAACATTAATAAACCAGGAATTTCAGCATTAATTTAGCGAAAATCCTGTAAACAAACGAACAAAGTAACAAAGTATCAGTGATGAAACATAACAATGCAACAGCAACATTAACAAAGTAACACTATCAACAAGCTAACAGACAGTGTTGTTAAAGTAGCAGCTAAAGTAACCGCATTGGTTACAAAAGTAATAATATGATGACGTAACAAAAAAAAGTAACAAACAGCAATGCTAAAGAAACTCCTAAAGTAACAAAATATCAGTGATGTTAACAAAATAACGCAATCAACAAAGCAACTAGCAAAGGCTTTGGGTCATTGACTGGAAGATCGGGGTTCAAGCCCCAGCACCGCCAAGCTGCCACAGTTGGGCCCTTGAGCAAGGCCCCCAACCCCCCTTTTAACAAGATCAGCAAAGTAACAATGTTTCAGTGGATCAACTATGAACTCATCTCTCTGTTTGTAAATCTGAATTTTATTGCTATTTTTATTATTTATGTAAGGGAACCTGAGTTGGATCTATGTGCAGAAAGTTACCTCTTTCATGAATCGAGCAATAAAATCCAAAATGTAAGACAGGACGGAGTCATGAAAACAAGCAAGGAGTCAAAAACCAGAAAATACAATCAGCATAGCAACCAGGACCAGAGAGCAAAATTGTAAATCCCAAATTGTAAAATCCAAGAAACCAGAAACAGATCATACACGAAACAAACAAGTAGCAAACTACACTATACTGGCAAAAGTTTTGGGACACCCCTTGTTTTTCAGGGACTTGGCCCCTTAGATCCAGTGAAAGGAACTCTTAATGCTTCAGCTTCATACCAAGACATTTTGGACAATTTCATGCTCTTTGTGGGAACAGTTTGGGGATGACCCCTTCCTGTTCCAACATGACTGCACACCAGTGACCAAAGCAAGGTCCATAAAGACATGGATGAGTGAGTTTGGTGTGGAGGAACTTGACTGGCCTGCACCCCCAGAGAACCCCTGAGTCCTGACCTCAACCCCAGAGAACACCTTTGGGATGAATTAGAGTGGAGACTGTGAGCCAGACCTTCTCATCCAGCATCAGTGTCTGACCTCACAAATGTGCTTCTAGAGGAACGGTCAAAAATTCCCATAAACACACTCCTAAACCTTGTGGAAAGCCTTCCCAGAAGAGTTGAAGCTGTTATAGCTGCAAAGGGCGGGACAACTCCATATTACATTCATTTCCATTTATCATGCATGGAAAGGCAGACGTCTCAGTTCTGGCCTGGCTCACAGTCTCCACTGTAATTCATCTCATTTATAGACCTTGCTTTGGTCACTGGTGTGCAGTCATGTTGGAACAGGAAGGGGTCATCCCCAAACTGTTCCCACAAATTTGAGAGCATGAAATTGTCTAAAATGTCTTGGTATGAAGCTGAAGCATTAAGAGTTCCTTTCACTGGAACTAAGGGGCCGAGCCCAACCCCTGAAAAACAACACCTGAACTCAATGATTTGGAGGGGTGTCCCAAAACTTATGACAATACGTGTACAAAGGCTCGGTACGTAGCTGAAACCGACGATACTTCGCGAATAATTGTTTGGCGTGTTTATAAGTCTGTAAATGCGGAAGCAAAATACCAGAAGTCCTTTTATTCAGGTGAGGGTTCCCTCCGCTGGACGGGAAGAGACATTGTGGACAGGTTTGTGACAATTTATTTCTTTTATTGTTTATTTAATTTTTTGTGAAGTTTATTTATATAACCCCTTTTATACATTAAAGGCGTAACTCAGACAGAAAGCTGATGAGTGTCATATATTACTGAATACATCAGTCACTGCTGTGGTTTAGTTCAGCTGAAGAAAAAAACAAATCTCATTTTACTGCTGAACCTCTTTACCTTTACTGTAAAACGTTTCTGTCATTAGCCACGCCTCCTCAATCCCGTGCTGTCTGTGTGCAGGTGAGATGTTCACGGCGTCTCAGTCAGGAGCCGAATCGGACCTGTTCTCCACAGAGCACCACAAACATCCAGCGCACTTCTCCACTTAACCCGGCCAGCGAGGAGCTTCACCTACTCACCTTCAGGATTCAGGCCTGGACCTTCCTCCACACTGTCCTCCACCCTCTTCACGTTTGCTTTCCCCGCACCGGGGGCAGATCTGCTATACCCCGATGCCCGAGTCAGTCCCGGTGGCTGGAGACGTGTCCTGAGAGGGAATGCACTGTGAAACGTGACGTACGGAACATTTGTAGTGGATCTTTTTTTTCTAACAGAACAGTAGTGGCGCACGTTTATTGCATTTTATCGACCCTCTGAAAAGTGGGTGGGGCTTTAGGGTTAGAACACCTCTGTATCTCTCTCTCTCTATCACATGCACAATGGTCAGTATCCCTGTCTGTGTCTGTGTGTCGTTGGTGCATGTCCTCTTTGACTGTGGAGCAGTTTTGAGATTAGTAGCAGGACTGCGTTTAGTGTAGATCACTTTGTTTACTGCCGAGGATGAAGAGAAGAACGAGCAGAACTAGAGAAGGCTTCCATTTGAACTGTAACATGGTGTGTGAGATTTAATCTGAGGAGGGGGCAGAAGTTCACAAGGAACTCTGGGGAACTTTGAGGAACTCTGGAACACACCACCTGTCCTTCACCAGTGTTTTGTTTCTCTTTTCATCATCATAAGATGATTTCTTATCTTCCAGTCTTCTGTAGAACGTACTGCATCTTGTATTTCCTGTGACCGCGCCGTAACGCAGTGATGAAACTGATGACTTTTTGAAGATCCATTGAGATGATCTTCTGAGTGTCACAGCTGTGAGATCTGTCCTGATACAGAAATTGTGGGATGATGAGGAATACAGTTACACGTTAGATCAGATTTGTGTATCTGTGTTAATCAACCAAGCACAAGGTGAACGGATTTTGGATTACGCTTAAAGGAAAACTCCGCCCTGAATCCCATCAGTCACGCATTAATAATTACTGACATGTTGATCTATTTTCACTCTAGGTAATGCTTTCCTATATTACCCACAATGCCGCTCGACTACCTGCTGATAGTGTTGCAGTGAGATTTAGACCTGAAGAGAGCGATGCAGCGGCACTTTAGTGCTTTCGTCTTTGTCCAGCTTTCTCACCTCCTTATCTGTACACTCAGTTCAACACATCAGCCATTAACACGATCGTCAACCGCTCCTCACCACCTACATCACCCGCTCCTCACCACCTACATCACCCGCTCCTCACCACCTACATCACCCGCTCCTCACCACCTACATCACCCGCTCCATCTACATCACCCGCTCCTCACCACCTACATCACCCGCTCCTCACCACCTACATCACCCGCTCCATCTACATCACCCGCTCCTCACCACTTACATCACCCGCTCCATCTACATCACCCGCTCCTCACCACCTACATCACCCGCTCCTCACCACCTACATCACCCGCTCCTCACCACCTACATCACCCGCTCCTCACCACCTACATCACCCGCTCCTCACCACCTACATCACCCGCTCCTCACCACCTACATCACCCGCTCCATCTACATCACCCGCTCCTCACCACCTACATCACCCGCTCCTCACCACCTACATCACCCGCTCCATCTACATCACCCGCTCCTCACCACTTACATCACCCGCTCCATCTACATCACCCGCTCCTCACCACCTACATCACCCGCTCCTCACCACCTACATCACCCGCTCCATCTACATCACCCGCTCCATCTACATCACCCGCTCCTCACCACCTACATCACCCGCTCCTCACCACCTACATCACCCGCTCCATCTACATCACCCGCTCCATCTACATCACCCGCTCCTCACCACCTACATCACCCGCTCCTCACCACCTACATCACCCGCTCCATCTACATCACCCGCTCCTCACCACCTACATCACCCGCTCCTCACCACCTACATCACCCGCTCCATCTACATCACCCGCTCCTCACCACCTACATCACCCGCTCCATCTACATCACCCGCTCCATCTACATCACCCGCTCCTCACCACCTACATCACCCGCTCCTCACCACCTACATCACCCGCTCCTCACCACCTACATCACCCGCTCCTCACCACCTACATCACCCGCTCCATCTACATCACCCGCTCCTCACCACCTACATCACCCGCTCCATCTACATCACCCGCTCCTCACCACCTACATCACCCGCTCCTCACCACCTACATCACCCGCTCCTCACCACCTACATCACCCGCTCCTCACCACCTACATCACCCGCTCCTCACCACCTACATCACCCGCTCCTCACCACCTACATCACCCGCTCCATCTACATCACCCGCTCCATCTACATCACCCGCTCCTCACCACTTACATCACCCGCTCCATCTACATCACCCGCTCCTCACCACCTACATCACCCGCTCCTCACCACCTACATCACCCGCTCCATCTACATCACCCGCTCCATCTACATCACCCGCTCCTCACCACCTACATCACCCGCTCCTCACCACCTACATCACCCGCTCCATCTACATCACCCGCTCCTCACCACCTACATCACCCGCTCCTCACCACCTACATCACCCGCTCCATCTACATCACCCGCTCCTCACCACTTACATCACCCGCTCCATCTACATCACCCGCTCCTCACCACCTACATCACCCGCTCCTCACCACCTACATCACCCGCTCCATCTACATCACCCGCTCCATCTACATCACCCGCTCCTCACCACCTACATCACCCGCTCCTCACCACCTACATCACCCGCTCCTCACCACCTACATCACCCGCTCCATCTACATCACCCGCTCCTCACCACCTACATCACCCACTCCTCACCACCTACATCACCCGCTCCATCTACATCACCCGCTCCTCACCACCTACATCACCCACTCCTCACCACCTACATCACCCGCTCCATCTACATCACCCGCTCCTCACCACCTACATCACCCGCTCCTCACCACCTACATCACCCGCTCCTCACCACCTACATCACCCGCTCCATCTACATCACCCGCTCCTCACCACCTACATCACCCACTCCTCACCACCTACATCACCCGCTCCTCACCACCTACATCACCCGCTCCTCACCACCTACATCACCCGCTCCTCACCACCTACATCACCCGCTCCATCTACATCACCCGCTCCTCACCACCTATATCACCCGCTCCTCACCACCTACATCACCCGCTCCTCACCACCCACATCACCCCCTCCTCACCACCTACATCACCCACTCCATCTACATCACCCGCTCCTCACCACCTACATCACCCACTCCTCACCACCTACATCACCCGCTCCTCACCACCTACATCACCCGCTCCTCACCACCTACATCACCCGCTCCTCACCACCTACATCACCCGCTCCTCACCACCTACATCACCCGCTCCTCACCACCTACATCACCCACTCCTCACCACCTACATCACCCACTCCTCACCACCTACATCACCCGCTCCTCACCACCTACATCACCCGCTCCATCTACATCACCCGCTCCTCACCACCTACATCACCCGCTCCTCACCACCTACATCACCCGCTCCTCACCACCTACATCACCCGCTCCATCTACATCACCCGCTCCTCACCACCTACATCACCCGCTCCTCACCACCTACATCACCCGCTCCTCACCACCTACATCACCCGCTCCATCTATATCACCCGCTCCTCACCACCTACATCACCCGCTCCTCACCACCTACATCACCCACTCCTCACCACCTACATCACCCGCTCCTCACCACCTACATCACCCGCTCCTCACCACCTACATCATCCGCTCCATATACATCACCCGCTCCTCATCATCTACATCACCCGCTCCTCACCACCTACATCACCCGCTCCATCTACATCACCCGCTCCTCACCACCTACATCACCCGCTCCATCTACATCACCCGCTCCTCACCACCTACATCACCCGCTCCATCTACATCACCCGCTCCTCACCACCTACATCACCCGCTCCATCTACATCACCCGCTCCTCACCACCTACATCACCCGCTCCATCTACATCACCCGCTCCTCACCACCTACATCACCCGCTCCTCACCACCTACATCACCCGCTCCTCACCACCTACATCACCCGCTCCATCTACATCACCCGCTCCTCACCACCTACATCACCCGCTCCTCACCACCTACATCACCCGCTCCTCACCACCTACATCACCCGCTCCATCTATATCACCCGCTCCTCACCACCAACTTTAAGTCCAGCTTTCAGTGTCTTCGATATTTCTATGATGGATTTTGTGTCAGAAAAGCAGGTTTGTTTTAAGGATCTAACAAAGAAACCTGACTGTTTTCACTTATATTTGAGATCATTGATCACTTTTTTTCTAATACACTCAATTGTAACTGCACAAGCAATAACATTAACAACAGAACTCCTGAACACACCACAGATATTCAGGTGATTCAGGGAGGAGTTTAACTTTGCTCAACTTCACTATGCTCAAAAAGCACCAGGTTTGGAAGCATCAGATTAGCGACTCAATGAGATTTTCTGCACTCTAGAGTCCATGACTGATGCTAATTTTTAATCCTACACACCTCACTGTATTCACCATCATCCCTTTGAACATAACATTTCAAATAAACGTTCACATTTTCACGTCTTTCCTTTCGGGTGGGATTCGGATTCTCTGTCTTTATGATTTTCTGCAGCACAGAAAGGTTTGTGCTGTTCACGTTCCTCAAATGTGTGGAACAGCCTTATGTCTAAATGTTTAAGTGCTTATTTAATGCTGGAGTCCATAAACATGCATGCAAATGCACACACATATGCACACACACAGATACACACACACATGCACATAATGTATATTATTTATGTTAAACAAAAAAGGGCTAAATTCTGATGTTTGTCTTTTTCAGAGCTGTGTGTGTGTGTGTGTGTGTGTGTATATGAGATAGCTCTCTGTCACCCCACAAGGCACATGTATATAACACTATTTCCGATCGAGTGATCACTGTATGTCAGTCAGCAGAATGAGGACCATGCTGTTTTGTGTGTTTGATTGTATGATGGACTGCGCTATAAATTTGTCGGATGTCCTGCGCAGTTCTTTGTTGGGGAAATTTTCAATAAAGGAAAATAAACACATCACAGTTAAAAACAGTGTTTGCCGAGTCTGTGTGTCTCACAGTTTTTACATCTTCATACTTAATTGTTTTTTCCTATAAATTATTCAACCTTTTAACTTCTACTTGCTGTAAATATTTTTATTTGTTACACTGACTAGTCGTCCAGCTGTAATCACACACACACACACACACACCTGTAGTTCCTGATTTCAATTTCCTTCTTTTCTCCTCGTGTCTGGAAAGTTTTCTCCTCGTGTCTGTAGTTTTCTCCTCGTGTCTGGAAAGTTTTCTCCTCGTGTCTGTAGTTTTCTCCTCGTGTCTGTAGTTTTCTCCTCGTGTCTGGAAAGTTTTCTCCTCGTGTCTGTAGTTTTCTCCTCGTGTCTGGAAAGTTTTCTCCTCTTTTCTGTAGTTTTCTCCTCTTTTCTGTAGTTTTCTCCTCATTTCTGTAGTTTACTCCTCTTTTCTGTAGTTTTCTCCTCGTGTCTGTAAAGTTTTCTCCTCGTGTCTGTAGTTTTCTCCTCGTGTCTGTAACGTTTTCTCCTCGTGTCTGTAAAGTTTTCTCCTCGTGTCTGTAAAGTTTTCTCCTTGTGTCTGTAAAGTTTTCTCCTTGTGTCTGTGAAGCTTTCTCCTTGTGTCTGTAAAGTTTTCTCCTTGTGTCTGTAAAGTTTTCTCCTTGTGTCTGTGAAGCTTTCTCCTTGTGTCTGTGAAGCTTTCTCCTTGTGGCTCGCTGGTTTCCTCCTGCCTCCCAGAAACAGACTGTGTTGAGTGTATGTGTAACTCTAAACTGCCCCTGTATGTATTATCCTGTGATGGATTGCCACCTGGTCCTCGACATGTTCCAGCCTCACACTCGGCCTGCCCGGTTTATACCACAGATTCAGCATCATCCTGATCAGGATAAAGTGTTTGAAGAAGATGAATAACTGCACATGCCTGTAAGAGTTTCTGACAAATCTGCTATGTTTAAGCTATGTTCACACACAGTGATTTATTGCTGCGTCTCCAGTCCCTGCACTGTGAATGTCCCACAGTGCCCCGTTCCTACTACTGGTTGCTATGGTGATAACCCAACTAACATTCCACTTGACAACAAATCAGTGTTCTTCCTGCTATAACATTTAGCAGTGTATATCTGCATCATATCCTACAGAATGACGGAGAAGCAGTGTGTGCTCTTTGCCACAGATCACATGTTAGTGCACTGTCCTCAATCCCACTGGTAGTCGCTGAACAAGTCACTTCAGAAATATAATATAATAAATATAATATAATATAATATAATTAATATAATATAAATGTTCTTACATACATTATTTACAAAATATTGTATAATTTAATTTAAAATTGCAATCACAAATTTACTTTTTAATATTTTATATATTTTACATGCTATACTTATTGTAAGGCAGTAACAAGTTTAAATAAACTATAACATTATAAATATTTTATAATGATGTCTTTATTTTTATTGGAATAATTATTGGAATAATTTACCTTGTAATTAAATTGTACAAAGGCATTTTATTTTTCTGTTTAAAGTAGTTTAATACCCAAATCATTAAGATTACTTTTGAAAGTATTTTTTAATAAAGTGGTTTAAATAGCTTTTTTTTGTATTGACCACTGAATCTGTCCCTTTCTCCAACATTCAGTCACAATGCTGAAACTCATGTGTCTAAATTATTTCCGAAATATTTGTAATCTCCTGTAATCCTGGGCCACAATTGTGATGAACTTTTATTTACTAAAAATCCCAGTAACACTTGAATGCGGCATGATTCCACTCAGTCAGTCAGGCACAGGCTCAGCGCGCACGGGGGGTTTACGTTACTGGTCTCCATGGAAACAGGATACACGTCTACGGTTAGCAGCAGCGGCTAGCAAAATAACTGCACCTGTTTCGTATTTATTTATTTATTTATTTATTTATATACATATATTTTTTGTTGTTTTTTATTGAATAGCTCAAAAATAAAATGCAACCAAAGCTGAGTTCAGAGGTGAGCTGTGGAGACGGAGAGCAAGCGAGAAAAGTGTCTCAGTCAGCAGGTAAAGCAGCCTGAAGCAGCTAGCTAAATTTACCTCAGGGGCTAAACTTAGCTTTCTAATTAACGCCTTATCTATAGACTAATTTCTTTTAAAAAAATCAACAATGTAGTTAAAAAAACTGTGAATAAGGAACGTGTAATGGGTAAACCTGATGACAGTTTGTGGTATTGTGTGTGTGTGTGTGTGTGTGTGTGTGTGTGGATAATCCAGAGCAACACTGTGGTAAAAGCGGCACTGTGGAAGAAGTTGAGACTAAAACATCACCAGGTCCCAGGTGAAGTCCAGACTGAGTCCAAATTCTGTCAATGAATATAAATCTAATTCCAAGAGCTCTTTATAAAACTTTTTCAATATAAATTTCATCAGAAAAACCCGAACAATCTTCATTTAAACGCCTTTTCCTCTTAAAAAGCATTATGAAGTTATAAAACTAACACGATTAAAATGGTAGAACAATGATATGAGTATGCAATTATTCATTATTTGATCGTGTAATTATTATGTAATTAACATGTTATAACTTCAGTCATTTGTAACAGTGTTAGCGGGCCTCCACTAGAGGGCGCCTCCTCACTGAGGTTTGATATCACGTGACCTCTCGGACACAGATTAATTCTCTCTCTCTCTTTTCTCTTCTTTTTTTTTTTATTTTAGAATCACTAAGGAGTTTTTAAAGGAGCACTGCAAGCGAAACAAGCTGTACCTGACCCCGAGCTTGAACGACACACTTTATCTTCATTTTAAAGGTGAAACCCTCACCAGAGTAGAAGTTAGGTCTCAACCCTGCTGCACTCTAAATAAAGCTATGTCCATGCTGTGTGACAGGGTTTACTGTAATCGAGGGTCTGGAGGAGTACACAGGCCTGCTCTGTCTCTGGCTCGAGTGTAATGGCATCAGGAAGATTGAGAAGCTGCATAATCAGACAGAACTGCGCTGCCTCTTCATCCACCAGAACCTCATTCACACACTGGAGAACCTGGAACCTCTGACCAAACTCAGAACACTAAACGTGTCCAACAACTACATCAAGGTCATCCAGAACATCTGTGAGTGTACACACATATATACACACACAGACACAGTCAGTCAGACAGACACACTCAGAGACAGACACACATACGCACAGACAAACAGGTACACACATACATATACAGTGACAAACAGACTAACACACAGACACACACACAGATAGACAGACACGCACACACATACACACACTGATAGACAGACAGACACAAACACACACAGATAGAAAGACAGACAGACAGACACACGGACACACACTCGCTTGATCCTTCTGTCTCACTTCAGCGTGAGTTTAACGGAGAGGCACTGATAATCCTCCATAACTTAGCAAAAACATCACCATATCAATGAATATAAGTCTTACTTTATTAAACGTTTTTTAAACCTGATTATGTGGAAATTATGATTTGATTATGTGGAGCATCTGCCGTACATGTCCCTGTGAATGAGTTGTTACTACAGGAGCAATAATTAATTAAATAATTAATATAAACCTGTCATTAATTATAGCCAGAACTGCACTGTCAGATCTGAGAATCAACTACACCTTGCTTTCAAATGTTCTCTATATAAACAATGTTGACCCAGACAATCATTTAATTGAGTTTATATTTCATATTATTCCTTCATCTTAACCCTCCTGGACCATTCTTGTTTTGCAGCCTGCCTGAGTGAGCTGTCCACACTCCAGATTTCCCATAATGCATTAGAGAGTGTGAGTGATGTGCAGGAGCTGTGTCACTGTCCCTCCATCAGTGTTCTGGACCTGTCACATAACCGCCTCAATGACCCAGAAATTCTCACTGTACTGGAGAAGTTGCCCAATCTGGTACACACACACACACACACACACACTAATGTACACTATATTGCCAAAAGTTTTGGGACACCACTCCAAATCAGGTTCATGTGCATGTAAATGCAGATATCCCAAAACCTTTGGCAATATAGTGTATATGACATAAGCTAAAAGAATACTAAATAATGTTTAAATAAAATCACACCTGTACATTTCAGAGAGTGCTAAACCTCATGGGTAACAACGTCATCAAGAAAATTCCCAACTACAGGAAGTCAGTAATTGTTCGTCTGGAGCTGCTCACGTACCTGGATGACCGTCCTGTGTTTCCAAAGGAGCGGTGAGGACAGATATTGTAAAAAATAAATTGAACTATAATATGACCCTAAATGAGGAAAAATCAAATAGATTTGAGAAGGAATCTACACTATATTGCCAAACGTTTTGGGACACCCCTCCAAATCATTGAATTCAGGGGTTGGGCTCGGCCCCTTAGTTCCAGTGAAAGGAACTCTTAATGCTTCAGCTTCATACTAAGACATTTTGGACAATTTCATGCTCTTTGTGGGAACAGTTTGGGGATGACCCCTTCCTGTTCCAACATGACTGCACACCAGTGACCAAAGCAAGGTCCATAAAGACATGGACGAAACTGTGACTTCTGCTTTCACATGCACGTGAATGTAATATGGAGTTGTCCCGCCCTTTAGAACAGCTTCAACTCTTCTGGGAAGGCTTTCCACAAGGTTTAGGAGTGTTATGGGAATTTTTGACCATTCCTCTAGAAACACATTTGTGAGGTCAGGCACTGATGTTGGATGAGAAGGTCTGGCTCACAGTCTCCGCTCTAATTCATCCCAAAGGTGTTCTATGGGGTTGAGGTCAGGACTCTGTGCAGGCCAGTCAAGTTCCTCCACACCAAACTCGCTCATCTATGTCTTTATGGACCTTGCTTTGGTCACTGGTGTGCAGTCATGTTGGAACAGGAAGGGGTCATCCCCAAACTGTTCCCACAAAGAGCATGAAATTGTCCAAAATGTCTTGGTATGAAGCTGAAGCATTAAGAGTTCCTTTCACTGGAACTAAGGGGCTGAGCCTGACCCCTGAAAAACAACACCTGAACTCAAATAACTTGGAGGGGTGTCCCAATACTTTTGCCAATATCACATGCATCTCCTGACTCACACACCGTTAAGAACATAACTCAGAATTGTATTTTATTTCCTTTCATTTTCATAAAATCTTTTCTGCCATGTGTGTGTGTGATGTTGTCCCCAGTGCTATCTGTCCTGCCACCAAAAAAATATTAGAAAACAGGTATTTATTATTAAATATAGCAAATAAAATGATAAAGTAAAGTAAATGACGTATCAACAATTAAAATGCACATTGTTGATTTTCCCTAATCGTTACTTTTCTACATACTAACAATGACTCTACACCCTTTTATTGTTGTGTGTTAAATTTTAATAAAGATATCATTTAATACACTCCGTGTGGCAAATATTTAGGAGATGCATGTTATCACATGCAAATAAAGTAAACAGGAGAGAATCTTATCTTTGTCTATGGTGTGTGCAGAGCCTGTGCAGAGGCCTGGGCTGTGGGAGGTTTGGAAGGAGAACGTAAAGAAAGGGAAGTATGGCAAACAAGAGAGAGGAAGAAGATTGAGGAGAGTCTAAATTCCTTGAGACTTATCAAAGAAAATGCACTGAAGCAGAGACATGCTCAAGAGCAGCAGAAGATGATCAGTGCGTATCACTAACCCATAAATTTAGCTATTTATCTATTTTCCTTGTGCATTTTTCTCACTTCTACTCTTATACACACTTCAGGAATCTCTGAGCCTCTAGAAGATCAGAACGTGTCCAGTGAAGACCTCAAGCAAATTGAGCAAGAGGAGAAGGAATCAAAGGTATCAGAGGAGGAGGAGGACATCCAGAGATAAACCAGAAATGAAGCTGGTTCTGTCCTCAGCTTTAGATGTTAGCTATCAAGTTTATTTGATTCAGATCTCATGTAGCAGGGCTTGAATTCTTTTAGCTAGAACCTTAACAAATCTCTTGTTTCTTTCATAATCATGTCACACATTATAGTTTTGTTTTCATCTCCTCAGGATCTGCCTGATCTGGATACCGTCGACATAGAAACAGTGCCTCGAGTATGCTGAAGATTTATCTAAGCTTGATTCATGCTCATTTTTTTCATAGTTTCAGTACGTAAGAAAAACAATGTTGTTTTTCAGGTGTTCCGTCCAATAATCGAGGTCATCTCAGGTAGCAGCAGTGACTCAGAACCAGAAGATATGTCTCCAGAGTTCTCACTCTTTGGCAAAGTTCCTACCAAAAACACATCCATCAGAGATGAGAGTCTGATTTTCACCAAGCAGAGAGAAGCAGAGATGGATCCCAGAGCAGACGATGAGCAACACATGACAGAAGAAAAGCCAAAAAAATGCCTGATTGAGGAGCTGGACTGATGTTTATAACTGAAATGATTTGTGAGTAAAAGTTAAAGGTATAAAAATTTGTTTCTATAGAAATGGAAGATAAAAATATTCTAAAATAACAATTCATCGTGAATAGCTTGAAATAAATGTTTTTATTGACTGACACACTGTCACCGTTCCACACTGTGTTTAAAAAAATAAACAGCTTATAGGAATCTACTAAATACTGACTTAATTAATAAAACAATCATTTATCTTATACACTTGCACCTGCGTTTTAAATAAATCAGATCAGAACACAGAACACACAGGCCAGGAGCAAGCACACAGAATGGGTGTGGCCACTGCTCACACCTCTGCCTTTCAGAGACTCCTGATTGGCCTGATCAGTAGTGGGCAGGGTCCCAGGAGAGGTCAGGGTACGACCGGCACACATTTCATAAAGGTTTCCTGAGAACTGCGTCTTCCGTGACTCAACTTTCAAGGACTCCCAAAGATCTGCTGCGTTACCACGGCAATCAGACAGCACGCTGTTCACACACCGCTCAAAGGCGTCCCAGGATCTGACATAACACGTTGTGGACATTTAGCACAGTTCAAAATCATTTCTGAACAGAAACAAGTACTCAGTGTTGTATGTTCTCTAGAGAAAAATGACATCATTGTAGAGAAAGGGGCGGGGTTATATATTATAAAACATTACATTACATTATATTATATTTATTATAAAGAGGTGTATAATAAAATAAAATAGGACTTTTACACTTTAGCTTAAAGATCGCTTCACTTTAAAGGTGTACTTTCTGTTGTTTAGACGCACACACACACAAACACACACATATACATACATATACATATACACACACACACTGACATGTTCTGGTATTACCTTTACACTCTTTATAAGAAGGATAAGAAGCATTAATTTATTAAATGAACCTTTAAAGAACAGTTGAGGAACCTCTCAGTGTACTATGAAGGAGCTAACGTGTGTGTGTGTGTGTCACGTGTATGTGTATGCATGTGTGTGTGAGAGACTTAGCTTAAAACAATATGAATGTTCACACTTAGCTTAAATCAATATGATTGTTAGTTGAATGCTTATGTGCTATTACTTTTCATGCTAATAAGTATTATAGTTTATTTTATATTAATTTTAAATGCATTTGTTACGGACTTCACTTCCTGGTGTCCGCACGGACATTTAAGGAGAGCGCGCACAGTTCGTTTTTCTCGGAGATGTTCGGGAGATGCCGTAAACAAGCATGTAAAACATTACTAGTCCTAAACAGTAATAGCTAGAAACATGGTTCCAACGCTCAAATGTTGGCCATGTTATGCTTAAGTGTGCTATTACTTTTCATGCTGATACGTGTTGTAGTTTATTTTATATTAATTTGTAAATGCATTTTTACATTTTTACAATGCATTTTTGTAAATGCATTTCTTCACTTCCTGGTTTCCGTACAGTTCAGTCTTTCTCGGAGGTTTTCGGTAGCTGCTGGAAACATGCATCTGTAGATGCTGTAAACAAGCATTTAAAACATTACTGCATCTCAGTAGTGTTATAAGCTACAGTTTAGTTTATTTGGTAGAGCGCCCGATAAAACGATAATAGCTAGAAACATGCTTACAGCGCTAAAATGCTGCTTATGTGTGCTATTACTTTTCATGCTGATAAGTGTTATAGTTTTTTATATGGATTTGTAAATGTATTTTTCACGGACTTCAGACTGCTCCTGTGTGTGTGTGTGTGTGTGTGTGTGTGTGTGTGTGTGTGTGTGACGTCAGCAAGAGTGAGGGAAGAGGTTTTTTTATGGTCGCATCATCTTTAAACTGTTCCTACAGCTTGAATTCTTACTCTACAGCCACATAAACTACCTTAAACTTTTTTAACTGTGACTTTAGCTTTTAAATACTATTTGACAATGTACTGCAATAGTTTAAGCAACATACTGCTTTGCTTTTCGCAATCACACACATTTTCTTCTGGAAATGCAAAATTCTAGTTATTATTATTATTATTATTATTGTTTGTTTTAGGTTGTACTATTTTTACCTTCTTTCGAAGTATAAGTTTTTTTTATTTATATATTTGTATTTGCATTTTGAATGTCAATTAAATGCACTAAATAGGTTTAGATTTTTAAAAATTTTTCTAAATAGGAAACAACTTAGTTGTTCATTGTTGTGAGACCTGTCTTATTTTCTCTTACATATTTAGTATTCCTCTTTAATAAAGAAAAAGTACTACAAATACCCGATTAATCGATGGAATCCTCGATTACTAAAATAATCAATAGCTGTAGCCCTAATGTACAATCTGTGTGTGTATGTGTATATGTTTGTTTGTATGTATGTATGTATGTATGTGTGTGTATGTGTGTGTGTATGTTTGAGCCCCACCTGCAGATGGAGTCGAGGTCGGGGTTGTTGTCAGTCTGGCTGTTCACCTCGTCTCCCAGAGTCACTAAACACTGAGCAAAGCCTCGATACACAGAGACACATGACGGAGGAACCACAGAACCCAGTACACAACTACACACACCTGATAGAGAGAAAGAGAGAGAGAGTGTGTGTGTGTGTATGTGAGAGAGAGAGAGAGAGAAGGCATACACACGTGTCTTTACGTCTACACGCGTTTTATCCTTCAATAAAATTTTGATGCCGTATGTCTGATTCATGGGTGTGTATTGTTACATCAGTGTGTGTGTGTGTGTGTGTGTGTGTGTGTGTGTGTGTATGTGTGTGTGTATGTGTGGAGAGCACAGTGAATCAGTCAGTGTTAATCTGAGGATTACAGCCAGAGGCCAAACCTCATCTAATCTCACTGCACACATGTCGCGCTGTATGCCTTGGACTCTCTCTCTCTCTCTCTCTCTCTCTCTCTCTCTCTCTCTGTCTCACACACACAAACACATATACACTATATGATTGTGTCTATTCTGTTACATTAAGATGTGCTGCTTTTACATCACAGGAACATCTTCAGGACTTTCTTTGTTTTTTTTGTATTTGTTTTTCTCTTGTGAGAAGAGAGAGAAGTTGCTTCATTAACATTACATATAATTATAAATTAATGAATTAATTAATATGACAATGTTCTTTAATTAATAAAATCTTAAAATCATTAGTCATATATTGTGGTGTGAGAGGAATAAAACACTTTGGGGACATGCTGTTAGAGGAAAATAATCAACTACAGTGACTCTGATTCAACACACTGCCCTGGATTTCAGTTTAACACACACACACAATTATTACTTACTCAAATTAAATCTGATCTGCTTTTATTAATTATACCTTTCTAAATTTAGTTCAGTTCATTTTCATTACACAAGTGAGGTCTTCCTGGTGTTTCTATCTATCTATCTATCTATCTATCTATCTATCTATCTATCTATCTATCTATCTATCTATCTATCTATCTTCTTGTTGTTGTTATTAAACATATACAGCTATACCAAGTTGCTATAACAACACTATGAGTACTTTATAATGATTATTAGTTTTTAAAGTTAAACTTGAATAAGTCACGTGAAATTGAGTGAGTTTTACTCACTGAGCCAGAGCAAGATGAAGAGCAGCAGATGCATCGTTGTTAATCCTGAATCTCGAGCCATCTCAACATCTGCACACACACACACACACACACACACACACACACACCAGCTCTACGTTATTTGTAAGCGCAGGTTATTCAGTCCTTTAGGAAGCGTCTCTCTGGTTTGCTCCTGAGATAAAAAGCTGCTCTTGAAGAGAACTGTGTGTGTGTAAAATATCAGGGAGGATTGTACAGGCATGAGATTATTCAAATAAATAAATAAATAAATAAATAACTCTGGGATTAACGCTCATGTTCATCTGCTCAGAGCTTCATAAAGAGGAGGAGAGAATTTAATCCATAATGGCTCTGTCTTACAGGATATTATTTCAATCTGTCTAATCTTATTCTGTCTCTTAGACTTGGACTTCTACACACACACACAAACACACTGTACAACACTGTAGTAGTGTGTAGTGTAGTATTGTGTAGTATAGAGTAGTATTGTGTAGTGTAGTGTGTTGTGTAGTATTGTGTAGTGTAGAATAGTGTTGTGTAGTATTTTGTATTGTGTAGTGTAGTATTGTGTAGTGTAGTATTGTGTAGTGTAGTATTGTGTAGTGTAGTGTGTTGTGTAGTATTGTGTAGTGTAGTGTAGTATTGTGTAGTGTAATATTGTGTAGTGTAGTGTAGTATTGTGTACTGTAGAATAGTGTTGTGTAGTATTGTGTATTGTAGAATAGTGTTGTGTAGTATTGTGTAGTGTAGTGTAGTATTGTGTAGTGTAGTGTAGTGTGTTGTGTAGTATTGTATTGTGCAGTATTGTATTGTGTATTATTGTGTAGTGTAGTATTGTATTGTGTAGTATTGTGTAGTGTAGTATTGTATTGTGTAGTGTAGTGTAGTATTGTGTTGTGTACTGTAGTATTGTGTAGTGTAGTGTTGGGTAGTGTAGTGTAGTATTGTGTTGTGTAGTATTGTGTAGTGTAGTATTGTGTTGTGTAGTATTGTGTAGTGTAGTATTGTATTGTG
Organism: Hemibagrus wyckioides; assembly: GCF_019097595.1. Taxonomy (NCBI): domain Eukaryota; kingdom Metazoa; phylum Chordata; class Actinopteri; order Siluriformes; family Bagridae; genus Hemibagrus; species Hemibagrus wyckioides. The sequence continues at coordinate 1,210,562 of NC_080719.1, forward strand.
TAGTGTAGTGTGTTGTGTAGTATTTTGTAGTGTAGTGTAGTATTGTGTAGTATAGAGTAGTATTGTGTAGTGTAGTATTGTGTAGTGAAGTGCGTTGTGTAGTATTGTGTAGTGTAGTGTGTTGTGTAGTATTGTGTAGTGAAGTGCGTTGTGTAGTATTGTGTAGTGTAGTGTGTTGTGTAGTATTGTGTAGTGTAGTATTGTGTAGTGTAGTATTGTGTATTGTGTAGTGTAGTATTGTGTTGTGTAGTATTGTATTGTGTATTATTGTGTAGTGTAGTATTGTATTGTGTAGTGTAGTGTTGTGTAGTGTAGTGTAGTGTGTTGTGTAGTGTGTTGTGTAGTGTAGTATTGGGTGGTGTAGTGTAGTATTGTGTTGTGTAGTATTGTGTATTGTGTAGTGTAGTATTGTGTAGTGTAGTATTGGGTGGTGTAGTGTAGTATTGTGTAGTGTAGTATTGTGTAGTGTAGTGTAGTATTGTGTATTGTGTAGTATTGTGTATTGTGTAGTGTAGTATTGTGTTGTGTAGTATTGGGTGGTGTAGTATTGTATATTGTGTAGTGTAGTATTGTGTATTGTGTAGTATTGTGTATTGTGTAGTGTAGTATTGTGTAGTGTAGTATTGTATATTGTGTAGTGTAGTATTGTGTATTGTGTAGTGTAGTGTGTTGTGTAGTGTAGTATTGTGTAGTGTAGTATTGTGTTGTGTAGTATTGTGTATTGTAGTATTGTGTAGTGTAGTATTGTGTTGTGTAGTATTGTGTATTGTGCAGTGTAGTATTGTGTAGTGTAGTATTGTGTAGTGTAGTATTGGGTGGTGTAGTGTAGTATTGTGTATTGTGTAGTATTGTGTATTGTGTAGTGTAGTATTGTGTTGTGTAGGATTGTGTATTGTGTAGTGTAGTGTGTTGTGTAGTGTAGTATTGTGTATTGTGTAGTGTAGTATTGTGTTGTGTAGGATTGTGTAGTGTAGTATCGTGTAGTGTAGTATTGTGTAGTGTAGTATTGGGTGGTGTAGTATTGGGTGGTGTAGTGTAGTATTGTGTTGTGTAGTATTGTGTTGTGTAGTATTGTGTAGTGTAGTGTAGTATTGTGTAGTGTAGTATTGGGTGGTGTAGTGTAGTATGGTGTTGTGTAGTATTGTGTATTGTGTAGTGTAGTGTAGTGTAATATTGTGTAGTGTAATATTGTGTAGTGTAGTGTACTATTGTGTAATGTATGTAGTATTGTGTTGTGTAGTATTGTGTAGTGTAGTGTAATATTGTGTAGTGTAATATTGTGTAGTGTAATGTTGTGTAGTGTAGTGTAGTGTAGTGTAATATTGTGTAGTGTAGTGTAATATTGTGTAGTGTAATGTGTAGTGTAGTGTAGTGTAGTGTAATATTGTGTAGTGTAGTGTAATATTGTGTAGTGTAATATTGTGTAGTGTCGTGTAGTGTAGTGTAATATTGTGTAGTGTAGTGTAGTGTAATATTGTGTAGTGTAGTGTAGTGTAATATTGTGTAGTGTAGTGTAGTGTAGTGTAATATTGTGTAGTGTAGTGTAGTGTAGTGTAATAGTGTGTAGTGTAGTGTAGTGTAATAGTGTGTAGTGTAGTGTAGTGTAATATTGTGTAGTGTAGTGTAGTGTAATATTGTGTAGTGTAGTGTAATATTGTGTAGTGTAGTGTAGTGTAATATTGTGTAGTGTAGTGTAATATTGTGTAGTGTAGTGTAGTGTAATATTGTGTAGTGTAGTGTAGTGTAATATTGTGTGGTGTAGTGTAATATTGTGTATTGTGTAGTAAGTTGTGTAGTGTAGTGTAGTGTAATATTGTGTAGTGTAGTGTAGTGTTGTGTAGTGTAGTGTGTTGTGTAGTGTAGTATTGTGTAGTGTAGTATTGTATTGTGTAGTGTAGTATTGTGTAGTGTAGTGTAGTATTGTGTTGTGTAGTATTGTGTAGTGTAGTATTGTGTAGTGTAGTATTGTGTAGTATAGTGTAGTATTGTGTAGTGTAGTATTATGTAGTGTAGTGTGTTGTGTAGTATTGTGTAGTATAGTGTGTTGTGTAGTGTAGTGTAATATTGTGTAGTGTAGTGTAATATTGTGTAGTGTAGTGTAATATTGTGTAGTGTAGTGTAGTGTAGTGTAATATTGTGTAGTGTAGTGTACTATTGTGTAGTATAGAGTAGTATTGTGTTGTGTGTAGTGTAATATTGTGTAGTGTAGTGTAGTGTAATATTGTGTAGTGTAGTATTGTGTTGTGTAGGATTGTGTAGTGTAGTGTAGTGTAGTGTAATATTGTGTAGTGTAGTATTGCGTGGTGTAGTATTGTGTAGTGTAATATTGTGTAGTATTGTGTTGTGCAGTATTGTGTAGTGTAGTATTGTATTGTGTAGTGTAGTATTGGGTGGTGTAGTGTAGTATGGTGTTGTGTAGTATTGTGTATTGTGTAGTGTAGTATTGTGTAGTGTAGTGTAATATTGTGTAGTATTGTGTAGTGTAGTGTACTATTGTGTAGTATAGAGTAGTATTGTGTAGTGTAGTGTGTTGTGTAGTATTGTGTACTGTAGAATAGTGTTGTGTAGTATTGTATACTGTAGAATAGTGTGTAGTATTGTGTATTGTGTAGTGTAGTATTGTGTAGTGTAGTGTGATGTGTAGTATTGTATTGTGTATTATTGTGTAGTGTAGTATTGTATTGTGTAGTGTAGTATTGGGTAGTGTAGTAGGTTGTGTTGTGTATTGTGTAGTATATTGTGTATTGTGTAGTAAGTTGTGTAGTATATTGTGTATTGTGTAGTAAGTTGTGTTGTGTATTGTGTAGTAAGTTGTGTTGTGTATTGTGTAGTAAGTTGTGTAGTATATTGTGTATTGTGTAGTAAGTTGTGTTGTGTATTGTGTATTGTGTAGTGTAGTATTGTATTGTGTAGTGTAGTGTAGTGTTGTGTAGTGTAGTGTGTTGTGTAGTGTAGTATTGTGTAGTGTAGTATTGTATTGTGTAGTGTAGTATTGTGTTGTGTAGTATTGTGTAGTGTAGTGTGTTGTGTAGTGTAGTATTGTGTAGTGTAGTATTGTGTAGTGTAGTATTGTGTATTGTGTAGTGTAGTATTGTGTATTGTGTAGTGTAGTGTGTTGTGTAGTGTAGTATTGTGTAGTGTAGTATTGTGTTGTGTAGTGTTGTGTAATATTGTGTAGTGTCGTGTAGTGTAGTGTAGTGTAGTATTGGATAGTGTAATATTGTGTAGTGTAGTGTAATATTATGTAGTGTAGTGTTGTGTAATAGTGTGTAGTGTTGTGTAATATTGTGTAGTGTAGGGTAGTGTAGTGTAGTGTAATATTGTGTAGTGTAGTGTAGTGTAATATTGTGTAGTGTAGTGTAGTGTAGTGTAGTGTAATATTGTGTAGTGTAGTGTAGTGTAATATTGTGTAGTGTCGTGTAGTGTAGTGTAATATTGTGTAGTGTAGTGTAGTGTAATATTGTGTAGTGTCGTGTAGTGTAGTGTAATATTGTGTAGTGTAGTGTAGTGTAATATTGTGTAGTGTAGTGTAGTGTAATATTGTGTAGTGTAGTGTAGTGTAATATTGTGTAGTGTAGTGTAGTGTAGTGTAGTGTAATATTGTGTAGTGTAGTGTAGTGTAGTGTAATATTGTGTAGTGTAGTGTAGTGTAATATTGTGTAGTGTAGTGTAATATTGTGTAGTGTAGTGTAGTGTAATGTGTAGTGTAGTGTAGTGTAGTGTAATATTGTGTAGTGTAGTGTAGTGTAATATTGTGTAGTGTAATATTGTGTAGTGTAATATTGTGTAGTGTAGTGTAGTGTAATATTGTGTAGTGTAGTGTAGTGTAGTGTAATATTGTGTAGTGTAGTGTAGTGTAGTGTAATATTGTGTAGTGTAGTGTAATATTGTGTAGTGTAATATTGTGTAGTGTCGTGTAGTGTAGTGTAATATTGTGTAGTGTAGTGTAGTGTAGTGTAATATTGTGTAGTGTCGTGTAGTGTAGTGTAGTGTAATATTGTGTAGTGTCGTGTAGTGTAGTGTCGTGTAATATTGTGTAGTGTAGTGTAGTGTAGTGTAATATTGTGTAGTGTAGTGTAGTGTAGTGTAGTGTAGTGTAATATTGTGTAGTGTCATGTAGTGTAGTGTAATATTGTGTAGTGTAGTGTAGTGTAATATTGTGTAGTGTAGTGTAGTGTAGTGTAATATTGTGTAGTGTAGTGTAGTGTAGTGTAATATTGTGTAGTGTAGTGTAGTGTAATATTGTGTAGTGTCGTGTAGTGTAGTGTAATATTGTGTAGTGTAGTGTAGTGTAGTGTAATATTGTGTAGTGTAGTGTAGTGTAGTGTAATATTGTGTAGTGTAGTGTAGTGTAGTGTAATATTGTGTAGTGTAGTAGTTAGTGTAATATTGTGTAGTGTAGTGTAATGTAGTGTTAGTGTAGTGTTAGTGTAGTGTAGTGTAGTGTAATATTGTGTAGTGTAGTGTAGTGTAGTGTAATATTGTGTAGTGTAATATTGTGTAGTGTAATATTGTGTAGTGTAGTGTAGTGTAATATTGTGTAGTGTAGTGTAATATTGTGTAGTGTAGTGTAGTGTAATGTGTAGTGTAGTGTAGTGTAGTGTAGTGTAATATTGTGTAGTGTAGTGTAGTGTAATATTGTGTAGTGTAATATTGTGTAGTGTAATGTTGTGTAGTGTAGTGTAGTGTAATATTGTGTAGTGTAGTGTAGTGTAGTGTAATATTGTGTAGTGTAGTGTAGTGTAGTGTAATATTGTGTAGTGTAGTGTAGTGTAGTGTAGTGTAATATTGTGTAGTGTAATATTGTGTAGTGTAATGTTGTGTAGTATTGTGTAGTGTAGTGTAGTGTAATATTGTGTAGTGTAGTGTAGTGTAATATTGTGTAGTGTAATATTGTGTAATGTAATGTTGTGTAGTGTAGTGTAGTGTAATATTGTGTAGTGTAGTGTAGTGTAATATTGTGTAGTGTAGTGTAGTGTAGTGCAGTGTAATATTGTGTAGTGTAGTGTAGTGTAGTGTAATATTGTGTAGTGTAGTGTAATATTGTGTAGTGTAGTGTAGTGTAATATTGTGTAGTGTAGTGTAGTGTAGTGTAATATTGTGTAGTGTAGTGTAGTGTAATATTGTGTAGTGTAATATTGTGTAGTGTAATATTGTGTAGTGTAGTGTAGTGTAATATTGTGTAGTGTAGTGTAGTGTAGTGTAATATTGTGTAGTGTAGTGTAGTGTAATATTGTGTAGTGTAGTGTAATATTGTGTAGTGTAATGTTGTGTAGTGTAGTGTAGTGTAGTGTAGTGTAATATTGTGTAGTGTAGTGTAGTGTAGTGTAATGTTGTGTAGTGTAATATTGTGTAGTGTAGTGTAGTGTAATATTGTGTAGTGTAGTGTAGTGTAATATTGTGTAGTGTAGTGTAGTGTAATATTGTGTAGTGTAGTGTAGTGTAGTGTAGTGTAATATTGTGTAGTGTAATGTTGTGTAGTGTAGTGTAGTGTAATATTGTGTAGTGTAGTGTAATATTGTGTAGTGTAGTGTAGTGTAGTGTAATGTTGTGTAGTGTAATATTGTGTAGTGTAGTGTAGTGTAATATTGTGTAGTGTAGTGTAGTGTAATAGTGTGTAGTGTAGTGTAGTGTAATATTGTGTAGTGTAGTGTAGTGTAATATTGTGTAGTGTAGTGTAATATTGTGTAGTGTAATATTGTGTAGTGTCGTGTAGTGTAGTGTAATATTGTGTAGTGTAGTGTAGTGTAATATTGTGTAGTGTAGTGTAATATTGTGTAGTGTAATATTGTGTAGTGTCGTGTAGTGTAGTGTAATATTGTGTAGTGTAGTGTAGTGTAATATTGTGTAGTGTAGTGTAGTGTAGTGTAGTGTAATATTGTGTAGTGTAGTGTAGTGTAATATTGTGTAGTGTAGTGTAATATTGTGTAGTGTAGTGTAGTGTAATATTGTGTAGTGTAGTGTAATATTGTGTAGTGTAGTGTAGTGTAATATTGTGTAGTGTAGTGTAGTGTAATATTGTGTAGTGTAGTGTAGTGTAATATTGTGTAGTGTAATATTGTGTAGTGTAGTGTAATATTGTGTAGTGTAGTGTAGTGTAATATTGTGTAGTGTAGTGTAATATTGTGTAGTGTCGTGTAGTGTAGTGTAATATTGTGTAGTGTAGTGTAGTGTAATATTGTGTAGTGTAGTGTAGTGTAGTGTAATATTGTGTAGTGTCGTGTAGTGTAGTGTAGTGTAATATTGTGTAGTGTAGTGTAGTGTAGTGTAATATTGTGTAGTGTAGTGTAGTGTAGTGTAGTGTAATATTGTGTAGTGTCGTGTAGTGTAGTGTAATATTGTGTAGTGTAGTGTAGTGTAATATTGTGTAGTGTAGTGTAGTGTACTGTAGTGTAATATTGTGTAGTGTAGTGTAGTGTAATATTGTGTAGTGTAATATTGTGTAGTGTAGTGTAGTGTAATATTGTGTAGTGTAGTGTGGTGTAATATTGTGTAGTGTAGTGTAGTGTAATATTGTGTAGTGTAATATTGTGTAGTGTAGTGTAGTGTAGTGTAATATTGTGTAGTGTAGTGTAGTGTAGTGTAGTGTAATATTGTGTAGTGTAATATTGTGTAGTGTCGTGTAGTGTAGTGTAATATTGTGTAGTGTAGTGTAGTGTAGTGTAGTGTAATATTGTGTAGTGTAATATTGTGTAGTGTAGTGTAGTGTAATATTGTGTAGTGTAGTGTAGTGTAATATTGTGTAGTGTAGTGTAGTGTAATATTGTGTAGTGTAATATTGTGTAGTGTAGTGTAGTGTAGTGTAATATTGTGTAGTGTAGTGTAGTGTAATATTGTGTAGTGTAGTGTAGTGTAATATTGTGTAGTGTAATATTGTGTAGTGTAGTGTAGTGTAATATTGTGTAGTGTAGTGTAGTGTAATATTGTGTAGTGTAATATTGTGTAGTGTAGTGTAGTGTAATATTGTGTAGTGTAGTGTAGTGTAATATTGTGTAGTGTAATATTGTGTAGTGTAGTGTAGTGTAGTGTAATATTGTGTAGTGTAGTGTAGTGTAGTGTAATATTGTGTAGTGTAATATTGTGTAGTGTAATATTGTGTAGTGTAGTGTAGTGTAGTGTAATATTGTGTAGTGTAGTGTAGTGTAATATTGTGTAGTGTAGTGTAGTGTAGTGTAATATTGTGTAGTGTAGTGTAGTGTAATATTGTGTAGTGTAATATTGTGTAGTGTAATATTGTGTAGTGTAGTGTAGTGTAATATTGTGTAGTGTAGTGTAGTGTAGTGTAATATTGTGTAGTGTAGTGTAGTGTAGTGTAATATTGTGTAGTGTAGTGTAATATTGTGTAGTGTAATGTTGTGTAGTGTAGTGTAGTGTAGTGTAATATTGTGTAGTGTAGTGTAATATTGTGTAGTGTAGTGTAGTGTAATGTTGTGTAGTGTAATATTGTGTAGTGTAGTGTAGTGTAATATTGTGTAGTGTAGTGTAGTGTAATATTGTGTAGTGTAATGTTGTGTAGTGTAGTGTAGTGTAGTGTAGTGTAATAGTGTGTAGTGTAGTGTAGTGTAATATTGTGTAGTGTAATGTTGTGTAGTGTAGTGTAGTGTAGTGTAGTGTAGTGTAGTGTAATATTGTGTAGTGTAGTGTAATATTGTGTAGTGTAGTGTAGTGTAGTGTAATGTTGTGTAGTGTAATATTGTGTAGTGTAGTGTAGTGTAGTGTAATAGTGTGTAGTGTAGTGTAGTGTAATATTGTGTAGTGTAGTGTAGTGTAATATTGTGTAGTGTAGTGTAGTGTAATATTGTGTAGTGTAGTGTAGTGTAGTGTAATATTGTGTAGTGTAGTGTAGTGTAGTGTAATATTGTGTAGTGTAGTGTAGTGTAGTGTAATATTGTGTAGTGTAGTGTAGTGTAATATTGTGTAGTGTAGTGTAGTGTAATATTGTGTAGTGTAGTGTAGTGTAGTGTAATATTGTGTAGTGTAATGTTGTGTAGTGTAGTGTAGTGTAGTGTAGTGTAGTGTAATATTGTGTAGTGTAGTGTAATATTGTGTAGTGTAGTGTAGTGTAGTGTAATGTTGTGTAGTGTAATATTGTGTAGTGTAGTGTAGTGTAATATTGTGTAGTGTAGTGTAATATTGTGTAGTGTAGTGTAGTGTAATAGTGTGTAGTGTAGTGTAGTGTAATATTGTGTAGTGTAGTGTAGTGTAATATTGTGTAGTGTAGTGTAGTGTAATATTGTGTAGTGTAATATTGTGTAGTGTCGTGTAGTGTAGTGTAATATTGTGTAGTGTAGTGTAGTGTAATATTGTGTAGTGTAGTGTAGTGTAGTGTAATATTGTGTAGTGTAGTGTAGTGTAATATTGTGTAGTGTAGTGTAGTGTAATATTGTGTAGTGTAGTGTAATATTGTGTAGTGTAGTGTAATATTGTGTAGTGTAGTGTAGTGTAATATTGTGTAGTGTAGTGTAGTGTAATATTGTGTAGTGTAATATTGTGTAGTGTAGTGTAGTGTAATATTGTGTAGTGTAGTGTAGTGTAATATTGTGTAGTGTAGTGTAATATTGTGTAGTGTCGTGTAGTGTAGTGTAATATTGTGTAGTGTAGTGTAGTGTAATATTGTGTAGTGTAGTGTAGTGTAATATTGTGTAGTGTCGTGTAGTGTAGTGTAGTGTAGTGTAATATTGTGTAGTGTAGTGTAGTGTAGTGTAATATTGTGTAGTGTAGTGTAGTGTAGTGTAGTGTAATATTGTGTAGTGTCGTGTAGTGTAGTGTAATATTGTGTAGTGTAGTGTAGTGTAATATTGTGTAGTGTAGTGTAGTGTACTGTAGTGTAATATTGTGTAGTGTAGTGTAGTGTAATATTGTGTAGTGTAATATTGTGTAGTGTAGTGTAGTGTAATATGGTGTAGTGTAGTGTGGTGTAATATTGTGTAGTGTAGTGTAGTGTAATATTGTGTAGTGTAGTGTAGTGTAGTGTAGTGTAGTGTAATATTGTGTAGTGTAGTGTAGTGTAATATTGTGTAGTGTAGTGTAGTGTAATATTGTGTAGTGTAGTGTAGTGTAATATTGTGTAGTGTAATATTGTGTAGTGTAGTGTAGTGTAATATTGTGTAGTGTAGTGTAGTGTAGTGTAGTGTAATATTGTGTAGTGTAATATTGTGTAGTGTCGTGTAGTGTAGTGTAATATTGTGTAGTGTAGTGTAGTGTAGTGTAATATTGTGTAGTGTAGTGTAGTGTAGTGTAATATTGTGTAGTGTCGTGTAGTGTAGTGTAGTGTAATATTGTGTAGTGTCGTGTAGTGTAGTGTAGTGTAATATTGTGTAGTGTAGTGTAGTGTAATATTGTGTAGTGTAGTGTAGTGTAGTGTAGTGTAATATTGTGTAGTGTCGTGTAGTGTAGTGTAATATTGTGTAGTGTAGTGTAGTGTAATATTGTGTAGTGTCATGTAGTGTAGTGTAATATTGTGTAGTGTAGTGTAGTGTAATATTGTGTAGTGTCGTGTAGTGTAGTGTAATATTGTGTAGTGTAGTGTAGTGTAATATTGTGTAGTGTAGTGTAATATTGTGTAGTGTAGTGTAGTGTAATATTGTGTAGTGTAGTGTAGTGTAGTGTAATATTGTGTAGTGTAGTGTAGTGTAGTGTAATATTGTGTAGTGTAGTGTAGTGTAATATTGTGTAGTGTAGTGTAGTGTAATATTGTGTAGTGTAGTGTAGTGTAATATTGTGTAGTGTAGTGTAGTGTAATATTGTGTAGTGTAGTGTAGTGTAGTGTAATATTGTGTAGTGTAGTGTAATATTGTGTAGTGTAATATTGTGTAGTGTAGTGTAGTGTAGTGTAGTGTAATATTGTGTAGTGTAGTGTAGTGTAGTGTAATATTGTGTAGTGTAGTGTAGTGTAGTGTAATATTGTGTAGTGTAGTGTAGTGTAATATTGTGTAGTGTAGTGTAGTGTAGTGTAATATTGTGTAGTGTAGTGTAGTGTAATATTGTGTAGTGTAGTGTAGTGTAGTGTAATATTGTGTAGTGTAGTGTAGTGTAGTGTAATATTGTGTAGTGTAGTGTAGTGTAGTGTAATATTGTGTAGTGTAATATTGTGTAGTGTAATGTTGTGTAGTATTGTGTAGTGTAGTGTAGTGTAATATTGTGTAGTGTAGTGTAGTGTAATATTGTGTAGTGTAATATTGTGTAATGTAATGTTGTGTAGTGTAGTGTAGTGTAATATTGTGTAGTGTAGTGTAGTGTAATATTGTGTAGTGTAGTGTAGTGTAGTGCAGTGTAATATTGTGTAGTGTAGTGTAGTGTAGTGTAATATTGTGTAGTGTAGTGTAATATTGTGTAGTGTAGTGTAGTGTAATATTGTGTAGTGTAGTGTAGTGTAGTGTAATATTGTGTAGTGTAGTGTAGTGTAATATTGTGTAGTGTAATATTGTGTAGTGTATTGTTGTGTGGTGTAGTGTAGTGTAATAATGTGTAGTGTAGTGTAGTGTAGTGTAATATTGTGTAGTGTAGTGTAGTGTAATATTGTGTAGTGTAGTGTAATATTGTGTAGTGTAATGTTGTGTAGTGTAGTGTAGTGTAGTGTAGTGTAATATTGTGTAGTGTAGTGTAATATTGTGTAGTGTAGTGTAGTGTAGTGTAATGTTGTGTAGTGTAATATTGTGTAGTGTAGTGTAGTGTAATATTGTGTAGTGTAGTGTAGTGTAATATTGTGTAGTGTAGTGTAGTGTAATATTGTGTAGTGTAGTGTAGTGTAGTGTAGTGTAATATTGTGTAGTGTAATGTTGTGTAGTGTAGTGTAGTGTAGTGTAATATTGTGTAGTGTAGTGTAATATTGTGTAGTGTAGTGTAGTGTAGTGTAATGTTGTGTAGTGTAATATTGTGTAGTGTAGTGTAGTGTAATATTGTGTAGTGTAGTGTAGTGTAATATTGTGTAGTGTAGTGTAGTGTAATATTGTGTAGTGTAGTGTAGTGTAATATTGTGTAGTGTAGTGTAATATTGTGTAGTGTAATATTGTGTAATGTAGTGTAGTGTAATATTGTGTAGTGTAGTGTAGTGTAATATTGTGTAGTGTAGTGTAGTGTAGTGTAGTGTAATATTGTGTAGTGTAGTGTAGTGTAATATTGTGTAGTGTAGTGTAATATTGTGTAGTGTAGTGTAGTGTAATATTGTGTAGTGTAGTGTAATATTGTGTAGTGTAGTGTAGTGTAATATTGTGTAGTGTCGTGTAGTGTAGTGTAATATTGTGTAGTGTAGTGTAGTGTAATATTGTGTAGTGTAGTGTAGTGTAGTGTAGTGTAATATTGTGTAGTGTAGTGTAGTGTAATATTGTGTAGTGTAGTGTAATATTGTGTAGTGTAGTGTAGTGTAATATTGTGTAGTGTAGTGTAATATTGTGTAGTGTAGTGTAGTGTAATATTGTGTAGTGTAGTGTAGTGTAATATTGTGTAGTGTAGTGTAGTGTAATATTGTGTAGTGTAGTGTAATATTGTGTAGTGTAGTGTAGTGTAATATTGTGTAGTGTAGTGTAATATTGTGTAGTGTAGTGTAGTGTAGTGTAATATTGTGTAGTGTCGTGTAATATTGTGTAGTGTAGTGTAGTGTAGTGTAATATTGTGTAGTGTCGTGTAGTGTAGTGTAGTGTAATATTGTGTAGTGTAGTGTAGTGTAGTGTAATATTGTGTAGTGTAGTGTAGTGTAGTGTAGTGTAATATTGTGTAGTGTCATGTAGTGTAGTGTAATATTGTGTAGTGTAGTGTGAGTGTAATATTGTGTAGTGTAGTGTAGTGTACTGTAGTGTAATATTGTGTAGTGTGAGTGTAGTGTAATATTGTGTAGTGTAATATTGTGTAGTGTAGTGTAGTGTAATATTGTGTAGTGTAGTGTGGTGTAATATTGTGTAGTGTAGTGTAGTGTAATATTGTGTAGTGTAATATTGTGTAGTGTAGTGTAGTGTAGTGTAATATTGTGTAGTGTAGTGTAGTGTAGTGTAGTGTAGTGTAGTGTAATATTGTGTAGTGTAATATTGTGTAGTGTCGTGTAGTGTAGTGTAATATTGTGTAGTGTAGTGTAGTGTAATATTGTGTAGTGTAATATTGTGTAGTGTAGTGTAGTGTAATATTGTGTAGTGTAGTGTAGTGTAATATTGTGTAGTGTAGTGTAGTGTAATATTGTGTAGTGTAATATTGTGTAGTGTAGTGTAGTGTAGTGTAATATTGTGTAGTGTAGTGTAGTGTAATATTGTGTAGTGTAGTGTAGTGTAATATTGTGTAGTGTAGTGTAGTGTAATATTGTGTAGTGTAATATTGTGTAGTGTAGTGTAGTGTAATATTGTGTAGTGTAGTGTAGTGTAATATTGTGTAGTGTAGTGTAGTGTAATATTGTGTAGTGTAATATTGTGTAGTGTAGTGTAGTGTAATATTGTGTAGTGTAGTGTAGTGTAGTGTAGTGTAGTGTAATATTGTGTAGTGTAATATTGTGTAGTGTAATATTGTGTAGTGTAGTGTAGTGTAGTGTAATATTGTGTAGTGTAGTGTAGTGTAATATTGTGTAGTGTAGTGTAGTGTAGTGTAATATTGTGTAGTGTAGTGTAGTGTAATATTGTGTAGTGTAATATTGTGTAGTGTAATATTGTGTAGTGTAGTGTAGTGTAATATTGTGTAGTGTAGTGTAGTGTAGTGTAATATTGTGTAGTGTAGTGTAATGTAGTGTAATATTGTGTAGTGTAGTGTAATATTGTGTAGTGTAATGTTGTGTAGTGTAGTGTAGTGTAGTGTAATATTGTGTAGTGTAGTGTAATATTGTGTAGTGTAGTGTAGTGTAATGTTGTGTAGTGTAATATTGTGTAGTGTAGTGTAGTGTAATATTGTGTAGTGTAGTGTAGTGTAATATTGTGTAGTGTAATGTTGTGTAGTGTAGTGTAGTGTAGTGTAGTGTAATAGTGTGTAGTGTAATGTTGTGTAGTGTAGTGTAGTGTAGTGTAGTGTAGTGTAGTGTAGTGTAATATTGTGTAGTGTAGTGTAATATTGTGTAGTGTAGTGTAGTGTAGTGTAATGTTGTGTAGTGTAATATTGTGTAGTGTAGTGTAGTGTAGTGTAATAGTGTGTAGTGTAGTGTAGTGTAATATTGTGTAGTGTAGTGTAGTGTAATATTGTGTAGTGTAATGTTGTGTAGTGTAGTGTAGTGTAGTGTAGTGTAATATTGTGTAGTGTAGTGTAGTGTAATATTGTGTAGTGTAATGTTGTGTAGTGTAGTGTAGTGTAGTGTAGTGTAGTGTAATATTGTGTAGTGTAGTGTAGTGTAGTGTAGTGTAGTGTAGTGTAGTGTAATGTTGTGTAGTGTAATATTGTGTAGTGTAGTGTAGTGTAGTGTAATAGTGTGTAGTGTAGTGTAGTGTAATATTGTGTAGTGTAGTGTAGTGTAATATTGTGTAGTGTAGTGTAGTGTAATATTGTGTAGTGTAGTGTAGTGTAGTGTAATATTGTGTAGTGTAATATTGTGTAGTGTAGTGTAGTGTAGTGTAGTGTAATAGTGTGTAGTGTAGTGTAGTGTAATATTGTGTAGTGTAGTGTAGTGTAATATTGTGTAGTGTAGTGTAGTGTAGTGTAATATTGTGTAGTGTAATGTTGTGTAGTGTAGTGTAGTGTAGTGTAGTGTAGTGTAATATTGTGTAGTGTAGTGTAATATTGTGTAGTGTAGTGTAGTGTAGTGTAATGTTGTGTAGTGTAATATTGTGTAGTGTAGTGTAGTGTAATATTGTGTAGTGTAGTGTAATATTGTGTAGTGTAGTGTAGTGTAATAGTGTGTAGTGTAGTGTAGTGTAATATTGTGTAGTGTAGTGTAGTGTAATATTGTGTAGTGTAGTGTAGTGTAATATTGTGTAGTGTAATATTGTGTAGTGTCGTGTAGTGTAGTGTAATATTGTGTAGTGTAGTGTAGTGTAATATTGTGTAGTGTAGTGTAGTGTAGTGTAATATTGTGTAGTGTAGTGTAGTGTAATATTGTGTAGTGTAGTGTAGTGTAATATTGTGTAGTGTAGTGTAATATTGTGTAGTGTAGTGTAATATTGTGTAGTGTAGTGTAGTGTAATATTGTGTAGTGTAGTGTAGTGTAATATTGTGTAGTGTAATATTGTGTAGTGTAGTGTAATATTGTGTAGTGTAGTGTAGTGTAATATTGTGTAGTGTAGTGTAATATTGTGTAGTGTAGTGTAGTGTAGTGTAATATTGTGTAGTGTAGTGTAGTGTAGTGTAATATTGTGTAGTGTAGTGTAGTGTAATATTGTGTAGTGTAGTGTAGTGTAATATTGTGTAGTGTAGTGTAGTGTAATATTGTGTAGTGTAGTGTAGTGTAGTGTAATATTGTGTAGTGTAGTGTAATATTGTGTAGTGTAATATTGTGTAGTGTAGTGTAGTGTAGTGTAGTGTAATATTGTGTAGTGTAGTGTAGTGTAGTGTAATATTGTGTAGTGTAGTGTAGTGTAGTGTAATATTGTGTAGTGTAGTGTAGTGTAATATTGTGTAGTGTAGTGTAGTGTAGTGTAATATTGTGTAGTGTAGTGTAGTGTAATATTGTGTAGTGTAATGTTGTGTAGTGTAGTGTAGTGTAATATTGTGTAGTGTAGTGTAGTGTAATATTGTGTAGTGTAATATTGTGTAGTGTAATGTTGTGTAGTGTAGTGTAGTGTAGTGTAGTGTAATATTGTGTAGTGTAGTGTAGTGTAATATTGTGTAGTGTAATATTGTGTAGTGTAATGTTGTGTAGTGTAGTGTAATATTGTGTAGTGTAGTGTAGTGTAATATTGTGTAGTGTAGTGTAGAGTAGTGCAGTGTAATATTGTGTAGTGTAGTGTGAGTGTAGTGTAATATTGTGTAGTGTTGTGTAATATTCTGTAGTGTAGTGTAGTGTAATATTGTGTAGTGTAGTGTAGTGTAGTGTAATATTGTGTAGTGTAGTGTAGTGTAATATTGTGTAGTGTAATATTGTGTAGTGTAATATTGTGTAGTGTAGTGTAGTGTAATATTGTGTAGTGTAGTGTAGTGTAGTGTAATATTGTGTAGTGTAGTGTAGTGTAATATTGTGTAGTGTAGTGTAATATTGTGTAGTGTAATGTTGTGTAGTGTAGTGTAGTGTAGTGTAGTGTAATATTGTGTAGTGTAGTGTAATATTGTGTAGTGAGTGCAGGTGTAGTGTAGTGTAATGTTGTGTAGTGTAATATTGTGTAGTGTAGTGTAAGTGTAATATTGTGTAGTGTAGTGTAGTGTAATATTGTGTAGTGTAGTGTAGTGTAATATTGTGTAGTGTAGTGTAGTGTAGTGTAATATTGTGTAGTGTAATGTTGTGTAGTGTAGTGTAGTGTAGTGTAATATTGTGTAGTGTAGTGTAATATTGTGTAGTGTAGTGTAGTGTAGTGTAATGTTGTGTAGTGTAATATTGTGTAGTGTAGTGTAGTGTAATATTGTGTAGTGTAGTGTAGTGTAATAGTGTGTAGTGTAGTGTAGTGTAATATTGTGTAGTGTAGTGTAGTGTAATACTTGTGTAATTGTGGAATTGTAATATTGTGTAGTGTAATATTGTGTAGTGTATGTCATGTAGTGTAGTGTAATATTGTGTAGTGTAGTGTAGTGTAATATTGTGTAGTGTAGTGTAGTGTACTGTAGTGTAATATTGTGTAGTGTAGTGTAGTGTAATATTGTGTAGTGTAGTGTATTGTAGTGTAGTGTATTGTAGTGTAATATTGTGTAGTGTAGTGTAATATTGTGTAGTGTAGTGTGAGTGTAATATGTGTGTGTAGTGTGGGTGTAGTGTAGTGTAATATTGTGTAGTGTGAGTGTAGTGTAATATTGTGTAGTGTAGTGTAGTGTAGTGTAGTGTAATGTTGTGTAGTGTAGGGTAGTGAAGTGTAATATTGTGAAGTGTTGTGTAATTCTGGGTAGTGTAGTGCAGTGTAATATTGTGTAGTGTAATATTGTGTAGTGTAGTGTAGTGTAATATTGTGTAGTGTAGTGTAGTGTAATATTGTGTAGTGTAGTGTAGTGTAATATTGTGTAGTGTAGTGTAATATTGTGTAGTGTAGTGTAGTGTAATATTGTGTAGTGTAGTGTAATATTGTGTAGTGTCGTGTAGTGTAGTGTAATATTGTGTAGTGTAGTGTAGTGTAATATTGTGTAGTGTAGTGTAGTGTAGTGTAGTGTAATATTGTGTAGTGTAGTGTAGTGTAATATTGTGTAGTGTCGTGTAGTGTAGTGTAATATTGTGTAGTGTGAGTGTAGTGTAGTGTAGTGTAATATTGTGTAGTGTGGAGTGTAGTGTAGTGTAATATTGTGTAGTGTAGTGTGAGTGTAATATTGTGTAGTGTAGTGTAGTGTACTGTAGTGTAATATTGTGTAGTGTAGTGTAGTGTAATATTGTGTGTAGTGTAATATTGTGTAGTGTAGTGTAGTGTAATATTGTGTAGTGTAGTGTAGTGTAATATTGTGTAGTGTAGTGTAGTGTAATATTGTGTAGTGTAATATTGTGTAGTGTAGTGTAGTGTAGTGTAATATTGTGTAGTGTAGTGTAGTGTAGTGTAGTGTAGTGTAATATTGTGTAGTGTAATATTGTGTAGTGTCGTGTAGTGTAGTGTAATATTGTGTAGTGTAGTGTAGTGTAATATTGTGTAGTGTAATATTGTGTAGTGTAGTGTAGTGTAATATTGTGTAGTGTAGTGTAGTGTAATATTGTGTGTAGTGTAGTGTAGTGTAATATTGTGTAGTGTAATATTGAGTAGTGTAGTCTAGTGTAGTGTAATATTGTGTAGTGTAGTGGAGTGTAATATTGTGTAGTGCACTGTAGAGTAATAATGTGTAGTGTAGTGTAGTGTAATATTGTGTAGTGTAATATTGTGTAGTGTAGTGTAGTGTAATGTTGTGTAGTGTAGTGTAATATTGTGTAGTGTAGTGTAGTGTAATATTGTGTAGTGTAATATTGTGTAGTGTAGTGTAGTGTAGTGTAATATTGTGTAGTGTAGTGTAGTGTAGTGTAGTGTAGTGTAATATTGTGTAGTGTAATATTGTGTAGTGTAATATTGTGTAGTGTAGTGTAGTGTAGTGTAATATTGTGTAGTGTAGTGTAGTGTAATATTGTGTAGTGTAGTGTAGTGTAGTGTAATATTGTGTAGTGTAGTGTAGTGTAATATTGTGTAGTGTAATATTGTGTAGTGTAATATTGTGTAGTGTAGTGTAGTGTAATATTGTGTAGTGTAGTGTAGTGTAGTGTAATATTGTGTAGTGTGAGTGTAGTGTAGTGTAATATTGTGTGTAGTGTAGTGTAATATTGTGTAGTGTAATGTTGTGTAGTGTAGTGTAGTGTAGTGTAATATTGTGTAGTGTAGTGTAATATTGTGTAGTGTAGTGTAGTGTAATGTTGTGTAGTGTAATATTGTGTAGTGTAGTGTAGTGTAATATTGTGTGTAGTGTAGTGTAGTGTAATATTGTGTAGTGTAATGTTGTGTAGTGTAGTGTAGTGTAGTGTAGTGTAATAGTGTGTAGTGTAATGTTGTGTAGTGTAGTGTAGTGTAGTGTAGTGTAGTGTAATATTGTGTAGTGTAGTGTAATATTGTGTAGTGTAGTGTAGTGTAGTGTAGTGTAATGTTGTGTAGTGTAATATTGTGTAGTGTAGTGTAGTGTAGTGTAATAGTGTGTAGTGTAGTGTAGTGTAATATTGTGTAGTGTAGTGTAGTGTAATATTGTGTAGTGTAATGTTGTGTAGTGTAGTGTAGTGTAGTGTAGTGTAATATTGTGTAGTGTAGTGTAGTGTAATATTGTGTAGTGTAATGTATTGTGTATTAGTGTATTGTGTAGTGTAGTGTAGTGTAGTGTAATATTGTGTAGTGTAGTGTAATATTGTGTAGTGTAGTGTAGTGTAGTGTAATGTTGTGTAGTGTAATATTGTGTAGTGTAGTGTAGTGTAGTGTAATAGTGTGTAGTGTAGTGTAGTGTAATATTGTGTAGTGTAGTGTGTAGTGTAATATTGTGTAGTGTAGTGTAGTGTAATATTGTGTAGTGTAGTGTAGTGTAGTGTAATATTGTGTAGTGTAATATTGTGTAGTGTAGTGTAGTGTAGTGTAGTGTAATAGTGTGTAGTGTAGTGTAGTGTAATATTGTGTAGTGTAGTGTAGTGTAATATTGTGTAGTGTAGTGTAGTGTAGTGTAATATTGTGTAGTGTAATGTTGTGTAGTGTAGTGTAGTGTAGTGTAGTGTAGTGTAGTGTGGTGTAATATTGTGTAGTGTAGTGTAGTGTAATATTGTGTAGTGTAGTGTAGTGTAGTGTAATGTTGTGTAGTGTAATATTGTGTAGTGTAGTGTAGTGTAATATTGTGTAGTGTAGTGTAATATTGTGTAGTGTAGTGTAGTGTAATAGTGTGTAGTGTAGTGTAGTGTAATATTGTGTAGTGTAGTGTAGTGTAATGTTGTGTAGTGTAGTGTAGTGTAATATTGTGTAGTGTAATATTGTGTAGTGTAGTGTATGAGTGTAGTGTAATATTGTGTAGTGTAGTGTAGTGTAATATTGTGTAGTGTAGTGTAGTGTAGTGTAATATTGTGTATTGTGTAGTGTAGTGTGATGTGTAGTATTGTATTGTGTATTATTGTGTAGTGTAGTATTGTATTGTGTAGTGTAGTATTGGGTAGTGTAGTGTAGGATTGTGTTGTGTAGTATTGTGTTGTGTAGTATTGTGTAGTGTAGTATTGGGTGGTGTAGGGTAGTATTGTGTATTGTGTAGTATTGTGTATTGTGTAGTGTAGTATTGTGTAGTATTGTGTATTGTGTAGTGTAGTGTAGTATTGTGTATTGTGTAGTGTAGTATTGTGTAGTGTAGTATTGTGTTGTGTAGTATTGTGTATTGTGTAGTGTAGTATTGTGTTGTGTAGTATTGTGTATTGTGCAGTGTAGTATTGTGTAGTGTAGTATTGGGTGGTGTAGTGTAGTATTGTGTATTGTGTAGTATTGTGTATTGTGTAGTGTAGTATTGTGTTGTGTAGGATTGTGTATTGTGTAGTGTAGTGTGTTGTGTAGTGTAGTATTGTGTAGTGTAGTATTGTGTATTGTGTAGTGTAGTATTGTGTATTGTGTAGTGTAGTATTGTGTTGTGTAGGATTGTGTAGTGTAGTATCGTGTAGTGTAGTATTGTGTAGTGTAGTATTGCGTGGTGTAGTATTGTGTATTGTGTAGTGTAGTATTGTGTTGTGCAGTATTGTGTAGTGTAGTATTGTATTGTGTAGTGTAGTATTGGGTGGTGTAGTGTAGTATGGTGTTGTGTAGTATTGTGTATTGTGTAGTGTAGTATTGTGTAGTATTGTGTTGTGTAGTATTGTGTAGTGTAGTGTACTATTGTGTAGTATAGAGTAGTATTGTGTTGTGTGGTATTGTGTATTGTGTAGTGTAGTATTGTGTATTGTGTAGTGTAGTATTGTGTTGTGTAGGATTGTGTAGTGTAGTATCGTGTAGTGTAGTATTGTGTAGTGTAGTATTGCGTGGTGTAGTATTGTGTATTGTGTAGTGTAGTATTGTGTTGTGCAGTATTGTGTAGTGTAGTATTGTATTGTGTAGTGTAGTATTGGGTGGTGTAGTGTAGTATGGTGTTGTGTAGTATTGTGTATTGTGTAGTGTAGTATTGTGTAGTATTGTGTTGTGTAGTATTGTGTAGTGTAGTGTACTATTGTGTAGTATAGAGTAGTATTGTGTAGTGTAGTGTGTTGTGTAGTATTGTGTACTGTAGAATAGTGTTGTGTAGTATTGTGTACTGTAGAATAGTGTGTAGTATTGTGTATTGTGTAGTGTAGTATTGTGTAGTGTAGTGTGATGTGTAGTATTGTATTGTGTATTATTGTGTAGTGTAGTATTGTATTGTGTAGTGTAGTATTGGGTAGTGTAGTGTAGGATTGTGTTGTGTAGTATTGTGTTGTGTAGTATTGTGTAGTGTAGTATTGGGTGGTGTAGGGTAGTATTGTGTATTGTGTAGTATTGTGTATTGTGTAGTGTAGTATTGTGTTGTGTAGTATTGTGTAGTGTAGTGTGTTGTGTAGTGTAGTATTGTGTAGTGTAGTATTGTGTAGTGTAGTATTGTGTATTGTGTAGTGTAGTGTGTTGTGTAGTGTAGTATTGTGTATTGTGTAGTGTAGTATTGTGTAGTGTAGTATTGTGTTGTGTAGTATTGTGTAGTGTAGTGTGTTGTGTAGTGTAGTATTGTGTAGTGTAGTATTGTGTAGTGTAGTATTGTGTATTGTGTAGTGTAGTATTGTGTATTGTGTAGTGTAGTGTGTTGTGTAGTGTAGTATTGTGTAGTGTAGTATTGTGTTGTGTAGTATTGTGTATTGTGTATTGTAGTATTGTGTAGTGTAGTATTGGATAGTGTAATATTGTGTAGTGTAGTGTAATATTATGTAGTGTAGTGTTGTGTAATAGTGTGTAGTGTTGTGTAATATTGTGTAGTGTAGGGTAGTGTAGTATTGGATAGTGTAATATTGTGTAGTGTAGTGTAGTGTAATATTGTGTAGTGTTGTGTAATATTGTGTAGTGTAGTGTAATATTGTGTAGTGTAGTGTAGTGTAGTATTGTGTAGTGTAATATTGTGTAGTGTAATATTGTGTAGTGTAGTGTAGTGTAATATTGTGTAGTGTAATATTGTGTAGTGTAGTGTAGTGTAATATTGTGTAGTGTAGTGTAGTGTAGTGTAATATTGTGTAGTGTAGTGTAGTGTAATATTGTGTAGTGTAGTGTAGTGTAATATTGTGTAGTGTAGTGTAGTGTAGTGTAATATTGTGTAGTGTAGTGTAGTGTAATATTGTGTAGTGTAGTGTAGTGTAGTGTAGTGTAATGTTGTGTAGTGTAGTGTAGTGTAGTGTAATATTGTGTAGTGTAGTGTAGTGTAATATTGTGTAGTGTAGTGTAGTGTAATATTGTGTAGTGTAGTGTAGTGTAGTGTAATATTGTGTAGTGTAGTGTAGTGTAGTGTAGTGTAATATTGTGTAGTGTAGTGTAATATTGTGTAGTGTAGTGTAGTGTAGTGTAATATTGTGTAGTGTAGTGTAGTGTAGTGTAATATTGTGTAGTGTAGTGTAGTGTAATATTGTGTAGTGTAGTGTAATATTGTGTAGTGTAGTGTAGTGTAGTGTAATATTGTGTAGTGTAGTGTAATATTGTGTAGTGTAGTGTAATATTGTGTAGTGTAGTGTAGTGTAGTGTAATATTGTGTAGTGTAGTGTAGTGTAGTGTAATATTGTGTAGTGTAGTGTAGTGTAATATTGTGTAGTGTAGTGTAATATTGTGTAGTGTAGTGTAGTGTAGTGTAATATTGTGTAGTGTAGTGTAGTGTAGTGTAGTGTAATATTGTGTAGTGTAGTGTAGTGTAATATTGTGTAGTGTGAGTGTAATTGTAGTGTAGTGTAATATTGTGTAGTGTAGTGTAGTGTAGTGTAATATTGTGTAGTGTAGTGTAGTGTAATATTGTGTAGTGTCGTGTAGTGTAGTGTAGTGTAATATTGTGTAGTGTAGTGTAGTGTAGTGTAATATTGTGTAGTGTAGTGTAGTGTAGTGTAATATTGTGTAGTGTAGTGTAGTGTAATATTGTGTAGTGTAGTGTAGTGTAGTGTAATATTGTGTAGTGTAGTGTAGTGTAATATTGTGTAGTGTAATATTGTGTAATGTAGTGTAGTGTAATATTGTGTAGTGTAGTGTAGTGTAATATTGTGTAGTGTAGTGTAATATTGTGTAGTGTAGTGTAGTGTAGTGTAATATTGTGTAGTGTAGTGTAGTGTAATATTGTGTAGTGTAGTGTAATATTGTGTAGTGTAATATTGTGTAATGTAGTGTAGTGTAATATTGTGTAGTGTAGTGTAGTGTAATATTGTGTAGTGTAGTGTAATATTGTGTAGTGTAGTGTAGTGTAATATTGTGTAGTGTAGTGTAATATTGTGTAGTGTAGTGTAGTGTAATATTGTGTAGTGTAGTGTAATATTGTGTAGTGTAGTGTAGTGTAATATTGTGTAGTGTAGTGTAGTGTAGTGTAGTGTAATATTGTGTAGTGTAGTGTAGTGTAATATTGTGTAGTGTAGTGTAGTGTAGTGTAATATTGTGTAGTGTAGTGTAGTGTAATATTGTGTAGTGTAGTGTAGTGTAGTGTAATATTGTGTAGTGTAGTGTAGTGTAGTGTAGTGTAGTGTAATATTGTGTAGTGTAGTGTAGTGTAATATTGTGTAGTGTAGTGTAATATTGTGTAGTGTAGTGTAGTGTAGTGTAGTGTAGTGTAATATTGTGTAGTGTAGTGTAGTGTAATATTGTGTAGTGTAGTGTAATATTGTGTAGTGTAGTGTAGTGTAATATTGTGTAGTGTAGTGTAATATTGTGTAGTGTAGTGTAATATTGTGTAGTGTAGTGTAGTGTAATATTGTGTAGTGTAGTGTAGTGTAGTGTAATATTGTGTAGTGTAGTGTAGTGTAGTGTAATATTGTGTAGTGTAGTGTAGTGTAGTGTAATAGTGTGTAGTGTAGTGTAGTGTAGTGTAGTGTAGTGTAGTGTAATATTGTGTAGTGTAGTGTAGTGTAATATTGTGTAGTGTAGTGTAGTGTAATATTGTGTAGTGTAGTGTAGTGTAATAGTGTGTAGTGTAGTGTAGTGTAGTGTAATATTGTGTAGTGTAGTGTAGTGTAATATTGTGTAGTGTAGTGTAGTGTAATATTGTGTAGTGTAATGTGTAGTGTAGTGTAATAGTGTGTAGTGTAGTGTAGTGTAGTGTAGTGTAGTGTAATATTGTGTAGTGTAATATTGTGTAGTGTAGTGTAGTGTAATATTGTGTAGTGTAATATTGTGTAGTGTAGTGTAGTGTAGTGTAATATTGTGTAGTGTAATATTGTGTAGTGTAGTGTAGTGTAATATTGTGTAGTGTAATAGTGTGTAGTGTAGTGTAGTGTAGTGTAGTGTAATATTGTGTAGTGTAGTGTAGTGTAGTGTAATATTGTGTAGTGTAATATTGTGTAGTGTAGTGTAGTGTAGTGTAATATTGTGTAGTGTAATAGTGTAGTGTAATATTGTGTAGTGTAGTGTAGTGTAGTGTAGTGTAATATTGTGTAGTGTAATATTGTGTAGTGTAATATTGTGTAGTGTAGTGTAATATTGTGTAGTGTAGTGTAGTGTAGTGTAGTGTAATATTGTGTAGTGTAATATTGTGTAGTGTAGTGTAATATTGTGTAGTGTAGTGTAGTGTAATATTGTGTAGTGTAATATTGTGTAGTGTAATATTGTGTAGTGTAATATTGTGTAGTGTAGTGTAATATTGTGTAGTGTAATATTGTGTAGTGTAATATTGTGTAGTGTAGTGTAGTGTAGTGTAATATTGTGTAGTGTAGTGTAGTGTAGTGTAGTGTAATATTGTGTAGTGTAGTGTAGTGTAGTGTAATATTGTGTAGTGTAATATTGTGTAGTGTAGTGTAGTGTAGTGTAATATTGTGTAGTGTAGTGTAGTGTAGTGTAATATTGTGTAGTGTAGTGTAGTGTAGTGTAATATTGTGTAGTGTAGTGTAGTGTAGTGTAGTGTAATATTGTGTAGTGTAGTGTAGTGTAGTGTAATATTGTGTAGTGTAATATTGTGTAGTGTAGTGTAATATTGTGTAGTGTAGTGTAGTGTAATATTGTGTAGTGTAGTGTAGTGTAGTGTAGTGTAATATTGTGTAGTGTAGTGTAGTGTAGTGTAGTGTAATATTGTGTAGTGTAGTGTAGTGTAGTGTAGTGTAATATTGTGTAGTGTAATATTGTGTAGTGTAATATTGTGTAGTGTAGTGTAATATTGTGTAGTGTAGTGTAATATTGTGTAGTGTAGTGTAGTGTAATATTGTGTAGTGTAGTGTAATATTGTGTAGTGTAGTGTAGTGTAATATTGTGTAGTGTAGTGTAATATTGTGTAGTGTAGTGTAATATTGTGTAGTGTAGTGTAGTGTAATATTGTGTAGTGTAGTGTAATATTGTGTAGTGTAGTGTAGTGTAGTGTAATATTGTGTAGTGTAGTGTAGTGTAATATTGTGTAGTGTAGTGTAATATTGTGTAGTGTAGTGTAGTGTAATATTGTGTAGTGTAGTGTAGTGTAATATTGTGTAGTGTAGTGTAATATTGTGTAGTGTAGTGTAGTGTAATATTGTGTAGTGTAGTGTAGTGTAATATTGTGTAGTGTAGTGTAATATTGTGTAGTGTAGTGTAGTGTAATATTGTGTAGTGTAGTGTAATATTGTGTAGTGTAGTGTAGTGTAATATTGTGTAGTGTAGTGTAATATTGTGGAGAAACCCTTGGTCTTGCTCTGTCCTCATTTATATGGAACACTTTTTCATGGGTATTTAATCGAGTTGGTCCAGTTTTGACCTGACAAGACTCACTTCATCACAAAACACACAGAGTTAATGAGTTAGCTTTGGATTTTGACTACAAAGTGTACTCCAATGCATTATTATTATTATTATTATTATTATTATTATTATTATGAGAAATTAAAAGTGTCATGTGAAGATAACAGACTTTAATAGCTTCAATTCATTCAACCTTCAAATCTATTTATTTCTCTTTTTTTAATCATTTGGAGTGAATGTAAAAGTTTCTGTGGAATAAATAAGATAAAGTTATAAGTCAATTCATTTCAGCTTCCTACAGCTTGTAAATCACTTTGTGTAGGATTATTATTGAAAAGAAAATCGAACCCAGAAGTTTAGAAATGCATCTGTGTGCAAATTCTATGAATTATTTCTATACAATCAAATCTATTTTTATTCAAGCAAAACAGCTGATTTCTGCCCAGAGCATATCGACCCCTAAACTGAGCAAATACCAAACACAGCCCTAAATACTCAGTGATCTGCTTTATTCATTCATTTAGGACAAAATACTCTATTTAATAATAGGAGAGCAGTTTAGGGTCTTGGTGAAAAAAATACTGATGTTATGAAATATTGAGTTTTTTAATATATATATATATATATATATACATATATGTGTGTATATATATGTGTATATATATATATATATATATATATATATATATATATATATATATATATAAAATGGCATTACACACTCGTGATGTTTTTTAATCCCATTACACAGTCACGTGACGTCACGTCCGTTGCCTAGATGACGTTAAAGAACAGAATCAGAACAGAACTACCTGAACAGAATCTTTCGGATCTTTCAGAAATCAGCTGAACTTTGTGAGAGTAAGGTGTTTACTGACGTTATTCTGAACACGAAAGAAATAAAATGGCGAAGTTTTTTAGTGCAGTTATGGAGAGTGTAGCGGATCTTCCACTGCGCCCCCTGTTGTTAGCGGCCGGAGCTGCAGCCACAGCAGCCAGCATTTCCTATCTTGTTAAACGGGATGATGGAGAGACAGCGGACCCCGAGGACACCGAATATC
The DNA here is from genome assembly GCF_019097595.1 of Hemibagrus wyckioides. Taxonomy (NCBI): domain Eukaryota; kingdom Metazoa; phylum Chordata; class Actinopteri; order Siluriformes; family Bagridae; genus Hemibagrus; species Hemibagrus wyckioides. The sequence goes on from NC_080719.1 coordinate 1,235,988, forward strand.
AAGCAACAATTATTTCTCCGGCCTGGTGTAAGTTTACTTCTCTCCTTTAAACAACATGAATTCAGTAGATTTGTTCGGTTCTTCATTAGCTAAGAGGCAGGGCTGTTGCTAGCTATAAATGTATTCCGGTGCACAGGCTCCACAACACTCCACATTTTCTTGAATGCCTAATGTATTCATACAATGTATGTATGTATGAAGCCACAAATAGAACAAACAACCATGTAAAGGTAGCCTTAAGAAGATTTATTGATGTCAACCATGTCCAATAAAGTTTCTAGCTAGTAAAAGAGTAAAGAAAACGTGCAGAAAGTCTTGTCCTGTAGGCTGAGTGCCTCTCGTGTCCAACACTGAGTCGTAAATGAGCTGCTTCATTTCTGGAGATGAAACTGTACCGTCTATCGTCTTTACTGTGACTCAATGTACAAAGCTCCTCCATCTCCACTGAGAAGACAGCAGGTGAAGCCTGTCCTGCTCCATTGACCGTCTCAGCACACTGAATGAGAGACTGTTCACAACTACAGCTCTACAAAGTGTAGAACATCGCTCCTTCACTTAGCTTTTATCATTAGCATTGAAAATACATGGAGCTAAAATGGGGTAAGGAAATCATTTGTTCAAAGTTAGGAATGACCCCATAGGTGTGAAAGTTAGAAAACCTAGGCATCTTTTGCACCCAGCCACAGACCTACAAAAGCTTGTGCTAGCTTGATAGCTTGTTTTATTATTTTAGTAACCTGACGTCTTACCTCTCACTCCCATCTCGGCTCTCTGTTCTTCTACCTCTGCTTGGTAAAGAGAACTTTCGGATATCCATCTACAGAAGTCAGGAATAAAATATCGCTTCAATTAGTTCCTCTTATTATTTGGAATCTTTCTTCACTTTCAGATGTAGCCTGTTACTCTACCTCTTGTTTCCTCACGCGCCGATGCACTGACAGAGAGCTGAGTGCGCGTGCAGTGTTTCAGTTCATGACATGCGCAGTTCACGTGCGTGACCGAGCGAGTTTATCAAGAGGTAGTGTAGGTGAAAGTGGTGGTGCTGTGACTAATTTTCGCACTTTTCGAATAATAAAAAATCGAATAAGAGATGATATTGTACTGGGGCACGTGCCCCGGTGAAATGGGTGTAGCGACGCACGTGCTAATATCCGTGACCCAGATTGTGTCCGGCGCTCGCGCTGCTTGAAAGATGCACCGATGGGTGAAATCACTCTCTCTCTCTCTGTCCTGGAACATGGAGGATTTTAGCTTCATGAATGTGGAATAAAATCTGTCAGTGTGTCCTTAAGCCCAAACCCGCAGTAGACATGTAGATACTGACCATCAGGAAAGTGGTTTTTATTCTGGAGGCGCGTGAAAAAGTGGGAATAGTTGTGCTGTAGAGCTTCAGATCAGAAGTGATGAAAATACTGTTTATGTGCAATTCAGCACTTCAACAAGAAAGGATGATGTGTGATGATGGCTCTGTTTTTCTGCATTTAGGTCCAGTGTGTGAGCAGGCCACGGAACCGGCTCTGGTCCAGTCCACAAAGGTTCATCAGGACCAGATGATGGTAAGTTTGTTCTGCTCCTAACTTTAACCCTATAGTGTACATTTACAGTCTCTTACTAACAGCAGAACTGCAGGCTCATATTTACACCATTCACACTCCAATGTTTTATTCCACTGATGCCACATTGTAGTCTCTTTTTAAATAAAGGCCAAATCTCTGCACCGTCTCTCAACACTACATTAAAGTTCTTTCAGTTTTTTATGATTTTATTTTAGGTTATCCACCAAAATGCTTTCAAAACACTTTTAGTTTTTCTAAATGCAGTGGTGGGCCGTGCATTTCACACCTAGGCCTTCACTAGTGTCCTTCCTGAATTAATCCACCTCTATACCATCATTATGACACCACCATGGGCGTCACTAGGCCATTTTCTACTCAGCCCTCCTAAAATTCTGCGATTCTCCATAAACTCTACACAAATTAGTGATCTCCTCAGTCCCGGTGGCAGACTTCGGCTCCTCCCCGTCCTTCAGCGCGTTCTTCAATCTGCAGACCGCGGCGTCACAGAGCGAGGATCAGAGGACAAGTGTGTGTGTGTGTGTGAGATCAGGAAGACTCGTATTTGGATTGTTCAGTACTCAAATGTTATACACATCTATGCAATACAGTGGAATGCTGCAATAAGTTTACCGTCCTACCCTGTTAGACAAACCTTTTATTTTATTTTATTTTATTTTATTTTATTTTATTTTATTTTATTTTATTTTATTTTATTTTATTTTATTTATTTATTTATTTATTTATTTATACTATTATACCCTCATTGGGGCGGAGCCCCCCTTAAATGAAAATTCTAGAATCGCCCCTGGACGCCACGGCAATAGATACTAATCAACCGTTAAATAACAAACTAAAAAAGAAATTAGTCTACAGTATTTCACACCTCACAAGGAATAGTCCATTTTATTACGGTTACTTTTCTCAAAAAAGACATTCTTGATGCCGTATGCAGCAAACTGCAATCTCCGGAGGACGCAGCATCCGAAATGAGACACAGTGAATATAGAAACACTGTATATGGGCGGGTCACTGCCTCTGACTACTCCAGTTATCCAATCAAAGGACGGGAAATTGCTGACGTAATCATACGCCTGCTAGATGACCCCAGTGACGCCAACTCCAAATCTGATTGGTTAATGGAACAGTTTCACTGCCACTTATTTTAAGCTACAGGTGCCTGCACTATTGATTCTGAAGGCCTTGAGGCAGATTTTCACTCTGGCGACACATGATGTCATCCACTGTCTGAAATGTGATTGGATAAATACTCTTATCATAAATATAGAACCGAGAGAAAAGCTATGAAATGTAGAGAATAGACTATTGGGAATAATTTAATACACATTCATGGAAAAATATATTAAATATATTAAAATGCAAGTCAGTGATTCAGATCACTGCTGTTCAGGCCAGCAGAGAAGGACTTGCTGGCTCTGATGGTCTGCCACTGTCTAAATGCTTAGAGAACATTTATAAATGTTCCTGCAACATTGCAAAATCAAATATTTCCTTAATATCAGGCTTTCATTTGTCATGACATCCTTTATTTTTGTAAAACTATTAAACATTTTATTGCATATTTTTTGTCAATCTCTCAGTCGATTCTGGGAAAAAACACAAATCAAGTTTCCTATGATGTGAAGATCTTACTTTTTTCTGTCCATTTTCTGTTCATTTTTTTGGAAACAGCAGGAGGCTATAAAGGTCATCGCTGTGCTGGAGAAGGAGAGGTTTAAGCTAGAACATCAGGTGAAGACACTGCAAGACAAAGTGAAGGACATGGAGAACCAGCTCTGTGATACTCATTTGCAGCAAGAGCAGGAGGCTCACAGGCTTCTGAAGTCAGAGCACCAGGAGATGATGGAGACTCTGACCAACAATGAAAAGTTACTGAAGGTAAATGATCTCATGAAGCTACAACTGCTGTTGTGAACTTTGTGTGTGTGTGTGTTTTACATTTTAAGGTATTCTTCTGAGTAATGACTTCTGAAAGTGTCTGAATCTGTGTAGAAGTAAAAAAAAAAAAAAAAAAGCCTTAATTGTTCTTTTCAGGTCTCCCTTTTTGAGGCTGAGGAGAAACACCAGAAGGCTGTGGAGACCATCACTAAGCTGGAGGTGGAGAAGTCTGACCTGACAGACCAGGTGAAGACACTGCGAGACACAGTGGAGGACATGGGGAACCAGCTCTGTGAGACTCGCTTGCAGTATGATGATCTAAAGAATGTAAGTGAGAAGAAACTCTGATTACTGATTGGAAGGTTGTGAGTTCGAACCCCAGGTCCACTGCTGGGCCCCTGAGCAGGGCCCTTAACCCTCAGTTGTTCAGTTGTGTAAAAAATGTGATAAATTTAAAGTCACTCTGGATAAGGGCGTCTGCCAAATGCTGTGAATGTAAGAGTGTGTGTGTGGAGAAGTAAATAAAGTCAATGTTGTTGTTCTTTCAGATCTCCCTGGCTAAAGCTGAGGAGAAACACCAGATGGCTGTGGAGACCATCACCCAGTTGGAGGAGGAGAAGTCTGACCTGACAGACCAGGTGAAGACACTGATAGACACAGTGGAGGTCATGGGGAACCAGCTCTGTGAGACTTTCTTGCAGTGTGAGCGAGAACAGGAGGCTCACAGGCTTCTGAAGTCAGAGTACCAGGAGATGATGGAGACTCTGACCAACAGTGAAAAGTTAAAGAAGGTAAATATTCTTGTAATGAAACTATGACAGCTGTTGTGGACTCTGTGTGTGTGTGTGTGTTCTCCAGCTTAAGATATTCTCATGAGTAATGAGCAGTGTTGGGGGAAAGTTACTTTTAAAAGTAATGCATTACAATATTGCGTTACTCCCTAAAAAAGTAACTAATTGCATTGCTTAGTTATTTTTTATAAAAAGCAATGCGTTACGTTACTTTTGCGTTACTTTTTCTTAAATTAAAACCAATTTATTGAGTGGAACTAATTGTTTTACCTGGTGGTGAACTGAAATCAAGCTTTTGTTGTTCAGCAGTAGGCGGGGTGCAGGCGTCACCATTCGGCTCTCTCGCTTCCAACTCTACAGAGCTGTGATTTGCATGAAGATGCTTTTTTTATATTTGAGTTTGTGTTTTTCACCTGCACACAATCTACATTTGATGACTATTGCCTTCTCCTTTTCTTCAACAACTTCAAAATAATAAGAGTATTTCCATCACAGAAACGTAAAGCTCTGACCTGCCATGTCTGTTTCTGAAGCGTGTTACCGCACGCGCATGAGTGCACATGTGCGCAAGTGATGGCAATAAATTTAATTCAGTTAAGGCATAACAGTTAAAAAAGATTAATTTAACTGAAAAGTAACTTGCGTTAGTTTACAAAAAAAGTAACGCAAATATTAATGTGTAATTCAGAAAGTAATGCGTTTCTTTACTCGTTACTATAAAAAGTAAAAGTAATTTGATTACGTAACGCACGTTACTTGTAATGCGTTACCCCAACACTGGAAATGAGTCAGTATTTAAAATATCTGAATGTGTGTGTAAAAGGAAATAAAGACAATAAGCACTAATTGTTGTTCTTTTCAGGTCTCCCTTTTTGAGGCTGAGGAGAAACACCAGAAGGCTGTGGAGACCATCACTAAGCTGGAGGTGGAGAAGTCTGACCTGACAGACCAGGTGAAGACACTGCGAGACACAGTGGAGGACATGGGGAACCAGCTCTATGAGACTCGCTTGCAGTATGATGATCTAAAGAATGTAAGTGAGAAGAAACTCTGATTACTGATTGGAAGGTTGTGAGTTCGAACCCCAGGTCCACTGCTGGGCCCCTGAGCAGGGCCCTTAACCCTCAGTTGTTCAGTTGTGTAAAAAATGTGATAAATTTAAAGTCACTCTGGATAAGGGCGTCTGCCAAATGCTGTGAATGTAAGAGTGTGTGTGTGGAGAAGTAAATAAAGTCAATGTTGTTGTTCTTTCAGATCTCCCTGGCTAAAGCTGAGGAGAAACACCAGATGGCTGTGGAGACCATCACCCAGTTGGAGGAGGAGAAGTCTGACCTGACAGACCAGGTGAAGACACTGATAGACACAGTGGAGGTCATGGGGAACCAGCTCTGTGAGACTTTCTTGCAGTGTGAGCGAGAACAGGAGGCTCACAGGCTTCTGAAGTCAGAGTACCAGGAGATGATGGAGACTCTGACCAACAATGAGAGTTTACTGAAGGTAAATGATCTTCTCATGAAGGTACAGCTGCTGTTGTGAACTGTGTTTGTATGGGGATGTGGTAGCTTAGTAGTTAAGGCATTGGACTACTGATTAGAAGGTTGTGGGGTCGGATCCCAGGTCCACTGCTGGGCCCCTGAGCAGGGCCCTTAACCCTCAGTTGTTCAGTTGTGTAAAAAATGTGATAAATTTAAAGTCACTCTGGATAAGGGCGTCTGCCAAATGCTGTGAATGTAAGAGTGTGTGTGTGGAGAAGTAAATAAAGTCAGTGTTGTTGTTGAATGAAGGTACAACTGCTGTTGTGAACTGTGTTTGTATGGGGTTTGTATGGGGATGTGGTAGCTTAGTAGTTAAGGCATTGGACTACTGATTAGAAGGTTGTGGGGTCGGATCCCAGGTCCACCAAGCCACTGCTGGGCCCCTGAGCAAGGCCCTTAACCCTTGACTCTTCAGTTATGTAAAAAAAAATTAGACAAATTCTAAGTCACTCTGGATAAGGGTGTCTGCCAAATGATGTAAATGTAAGAGTGTGTAGAAGTAAATAAAGTCAATGTTGTTGTTCTTTCAGGTCTCCCTGGCTGAAGCTGAGGAGAAACACCAGAAGGCTGTGGAGACCATCACCCAGTTGGAGGAGGAGAAGTCTGACCTGACAGACCAGGTGAAGACACTGCGAGACACAGTGGAGGACATGGGGAACCAGCTGTTTCATACTTACTTGCGGTGTGATGAGCTAAAGAATGTAAGTGAGAAGAAACTCTTTCATTAAGCAGCTCCTTTTAATTGAAGTGGACTGTATGAGGACTTTTCATGTTCATGCTGAGGCTCTTTTAATGTGTGTGTTTTAGGAGTGGGAGGAAGAGCAGGAGGCTCACAGGCTTCTGAAGTCCGAGTACCAGGAGAGGATGGAAAATCTGACAAACAATGAAAAGTTACTGAAGGTAAATATTCTTGTGATGAAACTATGACAGCTGTTGTGGACTCTGTGTGTGTGTGTGTGTGTGTTCATTCTCCAGCTGAAGATATTCTCATGAGTAATGGGTCAGTATTTAAAATATCTGAATGTGTGTGTAAAAGGAAATAAAGACAATAAGCACTAATTGTTGTTCTTTTCAGGTCTCCCTGTCTGAAGCTGAGGAGAAACACCAGAAGGCTGTGGAGACCATCACTAAGCTGGAGGAGGAGAAGTCTGACCTGACAGACCAGGTGAAGACACTGCGAGACACAGTGGAGGACATGGGGAACCAGCTCTGTGAGACTCATTTGCAGTGTGATGATCTAAAGAATGTAAGTGAGAAGAAACTCTTTCATTAAGCAGCTCCTTTTAATTGAAGTGGACTGTATGAGGACTTTTCATGTTCATGCTGAGGCTCTTTTAATGTGTGTGTTTTAGGAGTGGGAGGAAGAGCAGGAGGCTCACAGGCTTCTGAAGTCCAAGTACCAGGAGAGGATGGAAAATCTGACGAATAATGAGAAGTTACTGAAGGTACATATTCTTATCATGAAGCTACAATAGCTATTTGTGTGTGTGTGTGTGTACTTTTTTTTTTTTTTACATTTTTGACTATTCTCATGAGTAATGAGTCGCTATTTAAAGATATCTGAATGTGTATGTAAAATTAAATAAAGTCAATATTGTTCTTCTTTCAGGTCTCCCTTTTTGAGGCTGAGGAGAAACACCAGAAGGCTGTGGAGACCATCAACCTGTTGGAGGTGGAGAAGTCTGACCTGACAGACCAGGTGAAGACACTGCAAGAAACAGTGGAGGACATGGGGAACCAGCTCTGTGAGACTCGCTTGCACTGTGAGAAAGAGCAGGAGGCTCACAGGCTTCTGAAGTCAGAGCACCAGGAGATGATGGAGACTCTGACAAACAGTGAAAAGTTACTGAAGGTAAATATTCTTGTGATGAAACTATGACAGCTGTTGTGGACTCTGTGTGTGTGTGTGTGTGTGTTCATTCTCCAGCTTAAGATATTCTCATGAGTAATGAGTCAGTATTTAAAATATCTGAATGTGTGTGTAAAAGGAAATAAAGACAATAAGCACTAATTGTTGTTCTTTTCAGGTCTCCCTGTCTGAAACTGAGGAGAAACACCAGAAGGCTGTGGAGACCATCACTCGGTTGGAGGAGGAGAAGTCTGACCTGACAGACCAGGTGAAGACACTGCAAGACATAGTGGAGGACATGGGGAACCAGCTCTGTTATATTCGCTTTCGGTGTGATGATCTAAAGAATGTAAGTGAGAAGAAACTCTTTCATTAAGCAGCTCCTTTTAATTGAAGTGGACTGTATGAGGACTTTTCATGTTCATGCTGAGGCTCTTTTAATGTGTGTGTTTTAGGAGTGGGAGGACAAGCAGGAGGCTCACAGGCTTCTGAAGTCCCAGTACCAGGAGAGGATGGAAAATCTGACGAATAATGAGAAGTTACTGAAGGTACATATTCTTATCATGAAGCTACAATAGCTATTTGTGTGTGTGTGTGTGTGTGTGCGCACTTGTTTTTAGAGACATTTTGTCCTTTTCCCCAGTACATTTCAGGGCAGGGGTCTCCACCCTTTTTACCTCTGTACCCCTCTATGTACCCTGGAACATACCCTGATGACCTCAGCCAGACTGAAAAAGACTCTTTTTGTAAAAAGTGAACACCTTTGATATTGAAGGCAATATTCATTTTGAAATCAGAGACCTGACATTGTATTAGACTTCATGTGATTAAATAATAGTATTTTTATAGCATTCATATGCATTTGCAATGGGAAATATTAATAGTACTATACTCTGAAACACCAGCTGTAAAGAGCAGGTTGAGATAAACAGGGATTGTGATAAGCTCATGGATGTAAGTGAGAAAAAGCTTCTTTAGTAATAATAGGAGGGCTTTATGTATGTTTAAGCATTAAGCACTCAGATATAAATCTCTTGTATTTAAGGAGTATAATTAACTGAAAATGGCTCTCTGCTTATCTCATGAATGCTGAGTATGAGGAGTTTGAGTGTGAATGCCTTTGTAGACATAAATAAAACCAACAAGCCTTAACTGTACTTTCAGGAGTCGATGGCTGTGCAGTCCACTGATGAGCATGAAGCTGGCATGTCCGGTCTGACCAACGTGGCCATGCAGGACACAGTATGGGACAAATTCAAGAAGATCTTTAAAAAGGTAAAAAAGTAAAAGTCTTTGTCATTATGATGACTTGTGTTGTTAAATTCTATTTAAAGTTACTAGTTTAAGGTAAATGTTTTTCTCACTAAGCCACGTCTGCTGTAGTAAATGCTGCCTCAGTTATGGCCAGCAGGAATATGGATATTTTGAAGCTTCATGCATTAAATCTGTTTTTTTTCTCCTTTTTCCAGAAACCTGGCAAAAGTCATAGAAGCAAGAAGAATAGACTTCCTGAGCCAGAAAACGTTTTGAAAAGTAGCGGATGCTTATCAGAATCAGATTGATGTTTATAGGATGTGAAAATAAAAAAATAAACAAAAAAAAGTCACGCTGTTCTTCATGTTAAAATTTCAAATGACTCGAGAAATCTGAAGAGGATTTCATTAAAATAGTAGATTTTCTAATTTCTTAGCACCTTGGAGCAGTGCCCCAGCAGAGTGAGATGGTCATCATGGATTCCTCCCTCACTATCCAGGGTCATAATCACCTTGGCCTATAAGCAGGCCAGACAGACGGTCCGAACAGTGACAGGGACTGGTTATAGTTAGAACACTGTGTAGTCCATTTTATCTAACAAATTAGAATTCGTTAGGCTCCTTCAAATGATTTCCAGTCTGATTTTAACTTCCATACATTTGACATTAACTTGCATTCATTGTTCACCCCTCACTCCAGCTAGACTACGAGAAAAAACAACAACAGAAATGACCACAAAGAAGTGATACTCCCACTGAAAGAAAGAAAGCAGAAAAAACAATGAAAAAAAGAACAAATTCTTTGTGTATATAAGAAATATAATGTATTAAATAGCTTCCTGATCTTTATACAGACATCTTAACAGGAATTTTTCCGGTAAATTTTTAATTCTGTTTTTTCTCTTTTTCACTTCTCTATTATTCCATATTCTTGTCATATTGACACTGCAGCTGTTAAATTTTTATTAACTCTGTAAAGAATTAAGAGACCACTGCAAAATGATCAGTTTCTCTGGTTTTACTATTTCTAGGTAAGTATTAGATAGATAGATTTTGTTAAAATAAGCCTGTGTAACGATGCTTGCAGAACCAGAGCACCAGAGGGAGCCATCACCCGAATATTGACATTTGCAAACTCACTTCCTGTCTTACTCGGGTATTTAAGCAGCACGCTGCCTATTGTTCCCTGTGAAGTATTGTTCTCTGTAGTGGATTACTTACCAAGCCTTGTTTATTGTTCCTGATTGCCTGCTACGTGTATGATCTTTGCCTGTTACTGTTTTCTACGAGTCTCGGTTTTGCGGTTTTGGTTTCTGTTCGCTAGTTCTTGATTTTCCGGTTTTTGACTCTTTCGCTTAGCCATATCGATTCCGATTCTTGCCTGCCGTTTTGTGAATAAAGATCTGCATATGGAGTCCCGTATCCTTACTCTCTTCCCCTGGTTCCCGCAGCCCTCGAACAGTTACAAGGAGCCAAAATCTTCACCAAGCTTGACCTGCGCAGTGCCTACAATCTCATCCGGATAAAGGAGGGCGACGAATGGAAGACAGCGTTTCACACAACACATGGACATTACAAGTATCTGGTCATGCCATATGGACTCACGAACGCCCCCGCCGTCTTCCAGTCACTTATCAATGAAGTGTTCAGGGATATGCTAAACAAATTCGTCATTGCTTACATAGATGACATCCTCATATATTCCGCCAGCCTAGATCAACACGTTTCTCATGTTCGTGCTGTCCTCCAACGCCTCACCAACCACAATCTCTATGTGAAACTGGAGAAATGTGAGTTTCACCGTTCCACAGTAACATTTCTAGGATATGTAATCCCGCATGAAGGAGTAGAAATGGATCAATCGAAAGTGTCCGCCATTACATCCTGGCCCGAACCTACCTCCATCAAGGGTTTGCAATGCTTCCTTGGATTTGCGAACTTTTACAGGAGATTCATCAGGAACTACAGTACCATTGCTAGCCCAATGACTTCACTGCTGAAAGACAAGCCCAAGAAATTAAAGTGGACTGATCATGCCAGAGCTGCTTTTCAGAAACTTAAAAGTTTTTCTTCCGCTCCGATACTCCGTCATCCTAACCCTGAGCGGCCATTCGTAGTGGAGGTGGACGCTTCGAGCTGTGGGATAGGGGCTGTGCTTTCTCAACGTCAACCAGAGTCCGGAAAACTGCATCCTTGTGCCTTTTTCTCCCAAAAGCTCACACCGGCCGAAATGAATTATGACGTAGGGAACCGGGAACTACTATCGATAAAGGCTGCCCTGGAAGAATGGAGGCACTGGCTCGAAGGGGCCCGCCACCCGTTCCTGGTCCTTACCGATCACAGAAATCTGGCCTATCTTCGGGAAGCCAAGCGTCTCAACCCACGGCAAGCTAGGTGGGCGCTATTCTTTACACGATTCAAGTTTTCAGTCTCCTACCGCCCCGGGTCTAAGAATGGGAACGCAGATGCCCTGTCGCGAATCCATGAAACCCTGGAGCCACCATCCAGCCCAGAGCCTATCCTTCCACCATCTGTCCAAGTAGCTCCTGTGCAGTGGGACCTGATGAGTGAAATTGAACGGGCTCAATCAACAGAGGCTCCTCCCCCAACGTGTCCACCGACCAAAGTTTATGTACCCACAGGTTTCCGCCAACAAGTGTTACGATGGACCCATGAGAGCCTGAGTTCAGGACACCCCGGCACCCGTAGAACCATTCAGCTGGTACGACAAAGATTCTGGTGGCCATCGCTCAACCACAATGTCGAGGAGTTTATCCGTTCCTGCTCGGTCTGCGCACAGTCCCGAACGAGCCGTCAGCTACCAGAAGGTCTACTTCAACCACTGCCAGTTCCACGCCGACCCTGGTCTCACATCTCAGTAGACTTTCTCACAGACCTCCCTGTCTCTCGAGGTTTCACCACAGTCATGGTTGTAATCGACTGCTTTTCCAAGTCCTGCAAGTTAATCCCCATGAAAGGTCTGCCTACTGCCATGGAAACAGCCACAGCCATTTTCCAAAACATCTTCTGTCACTATGGTTTACCCGAGGACATTGTTTCTGATCGCGGCCCACAGTTCACATCTCGTGTGTGGTCGGAGTTTTGCAAACAACTCGGGATCAATGTCAGCCTCAGCTCAGGGTATCACCCCCAGTCCAATGGCCAAGCGGAACGGCTTAATCAAGAAATTGGGAGGTTCCTAAGAACATACTGCAGCCATGAGCAACACCGTTGGAGTGAGTTTCTCCCCTGGGCTGAGTATGCCCAAAACTCGTTGCGCCACTCCTCGACCGGCTTAACTCCCTTCCAATGTGTATTGGGCTACCAACCTCCGCTCTTTCCTTGGTCCGGGGAACCCTCGGATGTGCCTACAGTTGAAGACTGGGCAAGACGTAGTCAGGAGGTCTGGGAAAGAGCCCATGTTCGTCTCCAGAGAGCGATCCGACGACAAGAGCTCCAAGCTAACCGGCGTCGGCGCCCCCACCCAGGTTACCGAGTGGGTCAGAAGGTGTGGCTTTCTACTAGGAATATAAAACTAAAACTTCCTTGTCATAAGTTAAGCCCCAAGTTTATTGGCCCGTTTAAAATTCTACGCCAAGTTAATCCAGTTTCTTTCCGCCTTGAGCTTCCAGCATCGTATCGTATCTCGCCTACCTTCCATGTGTCTTTACTCAAGCCCTTCCACGAGCCTCAAACCACCGGCTCCGCTATCACTGAACCTCCCCCACCACTGGACATTGATGGCTCCCTTGCCTACCAGGTGCGCACCATCCTGAATTCCCGTCGTCGAGGTGGCCGCCTTCAGTATCTGGTGGATTGGGAGGGTTACGGCCCAGAGGAGCGTTGTTGGGTTAATGCACAGGACATTCTCGACCCCTCGCTCACTGAGGAATTCCATCTGAGCTTCCCGAATCGACCTGCTCCTCGTCCACGGGGGCACCCGCGTCGACGAACACCTGGAGGTGTTCCTAGAGGGGGGGGTTCTGTAACGATGCTTGCAGAACCAGAGCACCAGAGGGAGCCATCACCCGAATATTGACATTTGCAAACTCACTTCCTGTCTTACTCGGGTATTTAAGCAGCACGCTGCCTATTGTTCCCTGCGAAGTATTGTTCTCTCGAGTGGATTACTTACCAAGCCTTGTTTATTGTTCCTGATTGCCTGCTACGTGTATGATCTTTGCCTGTTACTGTTTTCTACGAGTCTCGGTTTTGCGGTTTTGGTTTCTGTTCGCTAGTTCTTGATTTTCCGGTTTTTGACCCTTTCGCCTTGCCATATCGATTCCGATTCTTGCCTGCCGTTTTGTGAATAAAGATCTGCATATGGATTCTACCACGCCTGCCTCGAGTGCGTCCTTACACCCTGATTTTCAGTCACAGCTGTCATGAGTCTTAGCATGTTCTCCATCAATCTTTCACATTGCTGTTGGTGCCATTCCTGGTGCAGAATTTCAAGCAGCTCATCTTTGTTTGATCTTCTGCCCATCCGTCTTCCTCTTGATCACATTTCAGTGGGGTTCAGGTCTGGAGATTGGGCTGGCCATGAAGAGTCCTGATGTAACTCACAGTCCCCCTCTGAGTGGACACACTACAGGGTGGTTCTGAAGTCTTCTCCAATGACCTATTGCGGTCAAGTGCCCCCCAATAAAAAAATCCCCTCTATTTATCCTGGCACCCTTACCCCTCCTATCTCTTATTTATCTCGTGATTGTTTTGACTCGTTAACAAACTTTCCTGAGAATTAATTTACTCTATAAAAACAACCCTCCTTTCTTTAGCATATGTCTATCTTTTTATTTTAATTGATGACCCTGTGGATACCAATCACTGACCTTCAAGTTAGACACAGTGCTGTTTATCATATCTGTTCAAGTGAGCTCTGCATTATTACAAGTTAATATCATTTATTAACATTAGTTATTAGTTACTAATAGTACCAGGAATTTATGATTATTATAGATTTGCCCTGGATTTTTAATTTATATTATATCTATCTATCTATCTATCTATCTATCTATCTATCTATCTATCTATCTAAAGTGCAGTTCTGAAAAGTAAGATTCTAAGCAGTATCTCAATAAACACAAAAAATGTTCAAAATGTTGAAAAAGTTTGATATAACATCTGTTTAACTTAAGGTTAATAATATAACTTAGAGAACAGTTTTACTCAAATTAGGGTGATGAGTATACCCCACTGAAAGTCTCTGGAGCAAAGCTAAATTTTAGACTACAAATGTCTAATTTAAGAAGAATTTAATCACAGGTCAGTCTAATTATTCATTACACAGGTGTCCAGCAGACAGTGGACTATAAAAGGGTGTTACTTAAGGAAAACCCCTTCCCATTTCATGCTGTCAGCAATGGAAATGTCACAAGACCTGAGAAAGAAAATCATTTCTTTACACCAGAAAGGTGAAGGCTAAGATCAGCAAAGCTTTACTTATCAGTCAGACTGCTGTAGCAAAAATGGTACAAAAATTTAACAAAGATGGAACTGCAACCATCTCACAGAGACGTCCAGGTCGTCCACGGAAGTTAACACCTCAACAGGAGCATCTTCTGATGAGAAGGGTTGAAGAAAATTGGCATGCGAGTTCACTGCAGTTATCTAAAGAAGTAGAAAGCCAAACTGGGGTGTGTGTCTCCTGTGACACAATACGGCATACACTGCAGAGGAATGGCATGCATGGGTGCCGTCCACCAAAGAAGCCTCTCCTAAAGCCCAGGCACAAAAAAGCCCACCTAGAGATTGCCAGGGCCCATGCTGACAAAGATGAAGACTGCTTGGACTCTATACTCTGGAGTGATGAGACCAAGATAAATGTTTTTGGAACTGATGGCTTAAAAACTGTATGGCATTGCAAAGGTGAGGAATACAAAGAAAAATGCATGGTGCCTACAGTGAAACATGGTGGTGGCAGTGTCCTTATGTGGGGCTGCATGAGTGCTGCTGGTGTCGGGGAGCTGCAATTCATTGATGGCATCATGAATTCACAGATGTACTGCTCGATACTGAAAGAGAAGATGCTACTATCGCTCCATACCCTTGGTCATCATGCACTTTTCCAACATCACAATGATCCTAAACACACAACTAAGGCCACTGCTGGATTTCTGAAGAAGAACAGGGTGAAAGTGATTCAGTGGCCAAGTATGTCTCCTGATCTGAACCCAATCAAACACCTATGGGGAATTCTGAAGAGACAAGTTGATCATCACTCTCCATCCAGCATCCAGTCTCTAAAAGAGGTCATTCTTAAAGAATGGAAAAAGATAGATGCTGCAAAATGTCGCCAACTTGTTCATTCCATGCCTAGAAGACTTGGTGCTGTCATTAAAAATCATGGAGGCCATACAAAGTAGTAGACGTAGTAATTTTTGTTGTGGGGTGTACTCATTTTTGCATCACCCTAATTTGAGTAAAACT
Source organism: Hemibagrus wyckioides (assembly GCF_019097595.1). Taxonomy (NCBI): domain Eukaryota; kingdom Metazoa; phylum Chordata; class Actinopteri; order Siluriformes; family Bagridae; genus Hemibagrus; species Hemibagrus wyckioides. Next base: position 1,251,297 of record NC_080719.1, read on the forward strand.
GAAAAATGTGTAATCTAAGTTATATTATTAACCTTACTTTCATGTTCTAAGTTAAACAGATGTTATATTAAACTTATCAACATTTTGGAGATACTGTTTGAAATGGTACTTTTCAAAGGGGGTACTCGTTTACGCTGAGCATCTGACTGTCTGTCTGTCTCTATCTATCTGATTGTCCGTCCGTCTATCTATCTATCTATCTATCTATCTATCTATCTATCTATCTATCTATCTATCTATCTATCTATCTATCTATCTATCTATCTATGTGTCCGCCTGTCTATCTATCTATCTATCTATCTATCTATCTATCTATCTATCTATCTATCTATCTATCTATCCTTTTGTCCGCCTGTCTATCATCTATCTATCTATCTATCTATCTATCTATCTATCTATCTATCTATCTATCTATCTATCTATCTATCTATGTGTCCGCCTGTCTATCTATCTATCTATCTATCTATCTATCTATCTATCTATCTATGTGTCCGCCTGTCTATCTATGTGTCCGCCTGTCTATCTATCTATCTATCTATCTATCTATCTATCTATCTATCTATCTATCTATCTATCTATCTATCTATCTATCCTTTTGTCCGCCTGTCTATCATCTATCTATCTATCTATCTATCTATCTATCTATCTATCTATCTATCTATCTATCTATCTATCTATCTATGTGTCCGCCTGTCTATCTATCTATCTATCTATCTATCTATCTATCTATCTATCTATCTATCTATCTATCTATCTATCTATCTATCTGTCCTTTCGTCCGCCTGTCTATCATCTATCTATCTATCTATCTATCTATCTATCTATCTATCTATCTATCTATCTATCTATGTGTCCGCCTGTCTATCTATCTATCTATCTATCTATCTATCCTTTTTTCCGCCTGTCTATCATCTATCTATCTATCTATCTATCTATCTATCTATCTATCTATCTATCTATCTATCTATGTGTCCGCCTGTCTATCTATGTGTCCGCCTGTCTATCTATCTATCTATCTATCTATCTATCTATCTATCTATCTATCTATCTATCTATCTATCCTTTTGTCCGCCTGTCTATCATCTATCTATCTATCTATCTATCTATCTATCTATCTATCTATCTATCTATCTATCTATCTATCTATCTATCTATCTATCTATCTATGTGTCCGCCTGTCTATCTATCTATCTATCTATCTATCTATCTATCTATCTATCTATCTATCTATCTGTCCTTTCGTCCGCCTGTCTATCATCTATCTATCTATCTATCTATCTATCTATCTATCTATCTATCTATCTATGTGTCCGCCTGTCTATCTATCTATCTATCTATCTATCTATCTATCTATCTATCTATCCTTTTTTCCGCCTGTCTATCATCTATCTATCTATCTATCTATCTATCTATCTATCTATCTATCTATCTATCTATCTATCTATCTATGTGTCCGCCTGTCTGTCTATCTATCTATCTATCTATCTATCTATCTATCTATCTATCTATCTATCTATCTGTCCTTTCGTCCGCCTGTCTATCATCTATCTATCTATCTATCTATCTATCTATCTATCTATCTATCTATCTATCTATCTATCTGTCTGTCTGTCCATCTGTCTGGCTGTCTATCTATCTGTCTGTCTGCCTCTATCTATCTATCTATCTATCTATCTATCTATCTATCTATCTATCTATCTATCTATGTGTCCGCCTGTCTGTCTATCTATCTATCTATCTATCTATCTATCTATCTATCTATCTATCTGTCCTTTCGTCCGCCTGTCTATCATCTATCTATCTATCTATCTATCTATCTATCTATCTATCTATCTATCTATCTGTCCTTTCATCCGCCTGTCTATCTATCTATCTATCTATCTATCTATCTATCTATCTATCTATCTATCTATCTATCTATCTGTCCTTTCGTCCGCCTGTCTATCATCTATCTATCTATCTATCTATCTATCTATCTATCTATCTATCTATCTATCTATCTATCTGTCCGTCTGTCCATCTGTCTGGCTGTCTATCTATCTGTCTGTCTATCCATCTATCTGTCTGTCTGCCTCTATCTATCTATCTATCTATCTATCTATCTATCTATCTATCTATCTATCTATCTATCTATCTATCTATCTGTCCTTTCGTCCGCCTGTCTATCATCTATCTATCTATCTATCTATCTGACTGCTGCTGTATCATGTTCTTGTTGATGTTTTAAACCCAGCTTTATCCACAGATCTGTTGATTATGTAATTGTGATCAGTCAGAAGGTGTTGATTAATTCTCAGAAACTGCAGCTCAGACTGCAGAGCACGTGCATCTCTATTGGACGTGGTAGACGGGCGCCAAAACTATTCGCAAAGCGAGAGATGGGCTGCAGTGTGGTCAGTGTGAAGAGTGAAGATAACAGAGAAGTGTGTAGATGGACGAGTTCATAAAAAGAATGGAATGTCGCTATAGAGAGGTGTAATGCGTGCAGCAGACATAGGTGGCAGTGTGCGCTATAGGAGGAGAAGAGGGAGACAAAGGAAGAAGAAGTAAAGGAAGTGACGCGGTTTGTGTGGATGTGGGAGCCGTGGTATGATGGATGAAGTGGGTTCTCCGGCGGTTCCGCGCTCCAGCGCTCCAGCGCTCTCCTCCTCCGTCCGAACCGACACCATCGAGTCTCTTACAGACCTGGAAGACCTGGAGCGGGTTTATGCGCAGCTCTGTGCTGAAGAGGTGAACTTCCGCTTTACATTCAGCTTATTATTCCTCAGAACTGAGGAGTGTTTACATTAGCGCCGCTCCTTCATCCGTCATTATATTCATTATTATCTGCAATTAATCATGATGCAGCTAGAACATTTAGTATGAAAGTACGAGACTTCAGACATGAATTATTAACGCTGGCGACGTCTTAAGGCTGGCAAACGATTGGAAAAGCTTGTGCTCAGTTCAGCTGTCAGTCACTTCATTAGCCACGCCCCTACAAGTAGTCTCTAACCACGCCCACATACATATACTGTAACGTCAATAACACTTTAAAATGAAGTGGGGTTTATTTTGTTTTGTTTTTTAATGTATGTATTTCTGTTCCCGCTTTAATCCTGGTCTCTGCATATTTCCCCCTGAGATGATGTTGGATCATTCCGTATTTTTTGACCCTGTTTTTTTAAACAGTGTGATGTGGTCACTTGTGCAGGTGGAGGTCCAGAAGGAGCTGGAGGTTCTTTCTGGACAACAGAGCACCATCGAAACCAAGATGCTCGCTCTCCAGAGGATTGGGTGAGTGTGTGGGTTTGGACATGTAACAGAACAGCAAACCTTCCTTGGATCACTTTTGATAGATACTGACCACTGCAGACCGGAAACACCCCACAAGCCATCACAATTTGGCCCTTCATCAAACTCAAAGCTCAAATCCTTACGCTTGTCCATTTTTCCTGCTTCTAACATCAACTTTGAGGAAAAAATGTTGACTTGCTGCCTAATATATCCCACCCACTAACAGGTGCCATGATGAGGAGATACTCAGTCTTATTCACTTCACCTGGCACTGGTCATAATGTTATGGCTGACCGGTGTAATTATTGTATTACAAAATAAACACCAAAAAAACCCAATACAAATAAATCAAAGCTGAGTATGCACTGTTGACAGAAAGACAACATTCTGCTCTCACATCCTGCATGAGTTGTATAAGGTGTGTGTGTGTGTTTGTGTGTCGAGGCCCAACCTGCAGCTGATTGAAGGAGACGCCACACAATTATCCGGGATGATCAGCTTCACCTGCAGCCTTGCAGAAAACGTCAGCAGTAAAGTCAGACAGTTGGACCTCACTAAGGTTACACACACTCCTGCACCCATACATCTGCTTACTTACATCTCAGAAGCGACTGACTGCAGGTGTTTGTTCCCTTCAGAAAAGGCTGTACCAGGCGATCCAGCGCGCTGACGATATTCTGGACTTGAAGTTCTGTACAGACGGGGTTCAGACTGCTCTCCGCAATCAGGACTACGAACAAGCTGCCGCCCACATCCACCGCTACCTGTCTCTGGACCAATCAGTGATCGAGCTGAGCAGGCAGGGTGGAGAGAGTGAGTACTTTAACTGATGATAAACGGGTTTAACGCAGACGTTCTTCCTGACACTTACACGCTGCACAACCTCCTGAACTGAAGGGTTTGTTTCCAAGCAACGGGTTGCCAGGTAGCATATTAAAAAGACAAATGATGATATTTTTATTTTTTAAAAATAATTTTTGCTCTGCAGGCACTGCAGTCGACGCCAGTCTCGCTTTACTGCAGGAGGCGGAGCTTAGTTTGAAAGCGCTGGTTACTAAGCGACTAGAGGAAGCGGTTGCCACAGGTGACCTGCCTCAGGTGGAACGCTTCTTTAAAATCCTCCCTCTGCTGGGCCTTCATGAGCAGGGACTCGCACAGTTTGCCCAGTACCTCTGCAGTCAGGTGTGTGTGTGTGTTTATAAACTACATGGTGTTGATGTTCTCTCTGATCCCTGAAATTTCTCTTGCGCTCCTCACTCAGCTGGCGACTAAAGCGGAGGAGAACCTGCACCTGGCTGTAGGATCTGACCTCAGTGACCGCCGTGCACCGCTGATTTTCGCAGACACACTCACACTCCTGCTGGAGGGTAAAAACACACCACATACACAATCATTAATCACTTATTTATTAAGGTGAAAGAACTTACAATGATTTACAGCATGATGTGCTTTTCTGTGTGTCTCATGGTGTGTTTGTTTGTGTGTGTGTCAGGTATTGCTCGGATCGTGGAGACGCACCAGCCCATTGTGGAGACGTACTACGGCCCGGGTCGACTCTACACACTTCTCACACACCTTCAGAAAGAGTGTGACGCACAGGCGCAGAAAGTGGTGGAGAAGTTCATGCAGCAGAGAGGCTATCTCAACAAAGTGTGTGTTTCTTGTGTGCTCAGGTTCTACATGTGTGTGTGCGTGTGTGTGTGTGACACTGGGATGTTTCTGTAGTTCCAGGTTGTTCAGAGCAGCATGATGAGGGGCATGTCTCCGGAGAAGATCGAGCCGAGGTACCGAGTTTCATAACGATTCTGGATTGTTGAGTAAACAAATTAAATTATTAAATTTGAGAAAAATGTGCGTAATGGATAAATGATATCAAAGACATCTGTGTAAAGTGTGTATTATGATTTCATGGCTTCAACTGCATAGCTAAATGTGTATCCATAAATATTGGCACCCTTCATAATTACTGGTTGTAGAAATATTTCATCATAATGAATTATTAATCACTTCTCAGTACATAAACTAAATGCATTCTAAGAAATGCAAAATCTGTAGCAAATAGTATATTGTGTGTGTGTGTGTGTGTGTGTGTGTGTGTGTGTAGAGAGCTTGACCCGGTGTTATGTGAGGTCACCCTGATGAACTCCAGAGCTGAACTGTACCTGCGCTTCCTGAAGCGCCGCATCGCGGCAGATTTCGAGGTCGCGGACGCAACAGCAGTCGAGTCCGTAATCCGAGGTAGAGAACTTGTGTTAACTTGTTTCCTGCAGGGCACTGTGACTCTGCACAAAATATTGGCACCCCTCCGTCCTCAGCCTGTATAATCGATAGCATGTGAAACCACAGCGAGCGTTTAGTTTGAGTGTTAAAGTTAATGAATGAGGTTGTGCTGTTTATTTTTGTTTACAGAGCATCAGCAGTGTTTAGAGCGATTGCTGAAGGACTGTCAGCTCAGTTGCACCATGCAGGAGCTGATTGGTTACTACATCCCCATGGAGGAGTACTACATGAGAGAGACTGTGAATAAGGTACACACGTAAAAAACAGTACACCTGTCTTGTGTGTTAGAATTCATAAACGACAACAGCTTTTGTTCAGGCCGTCGCCATGGATACAGCCGAGGTGGGGCAGATGAGCTCCAGCATGGTGGACGACGTGTTTTACATTGTGAAGAAGTGCATCAGTCGAGCGCTGACTAGCGGCAACTCGGACTGCGTGTGCGCGATGATCAATCACGCCATCAGCGTACTCGAGACGGATTTCAGGTATGCACCTACGAATTTCTGCAAACTCCAAATAATACGAGATATCACGATAAAACAAGAGTGTACATCTGCAGCTGTTCCACAGCAGCCATAAGACAATCTTAAGAGAAAATCTTCCCAAAAGCTGTTCTTATGGACTTTTATCGACTTTCACAGAGTAAAAAGTAGTTCCAGTTACTTTAAACATTCCTGAAGATTGTGTGGTATCCATACAGTGAGGGGGAAAAAATGATTTGATCCCCTGCTGATTTTGTACGTTTGCCCACTGACAAAGAAATGATCAGTCTGTAATTTTAATGGTAGGTTTATCTGAACAGTGAGAGACAGAATAACAACAAAAAAATCCAGAAAAACACATTCCAGAAAAGTTCTACATTGATTTGCATTTTATTGAGTGAAATAAGTATTTGACCCCTTTGCAAGACATGACTTAGTACTTGGTGGCAAACCCTTGTTGGAAATCAGACGTCAGACATTTCTTGTAGTTGGCCACCAGGTTTGCACACATCTCACATCTCAAGGAATTTGGACCCACTCCTCTCTGCATCCACGACCCATTTTCAATGCCCTGGCTGAAGGAAGGAGGTTCTCACTCAAGATTTGATGGTCCATGGCTCCGTCCATCGTCCCTTTGATGCGGTGCGGTTGTCCTGTCCCCTTAGCAGAAAAACACCCCCAAAGCATAATGTTTCCACCTCCATGTTTGACGGTGGGGATGGTCTTCTTGGAGTCATAGGCAGCATTCCTCCTCCTCCAAACAGTTGAGTTGATGCCAAAGAGCTGGATTTTGGTCTCATTTGGCCACAACACTTTCACCCAGTTCTCCTCTGAATCATTCAGATGTTCACTGGTAAACTTCAGATGGTCCTGTACATGTGCTTTCTTTAGCAGGGGGACGTTGTGGGTGCTACTGGATTTCAGTCTTTCACGGCGTAGTGTGTTACCAATTGTTTTCTTGGTGACTGTGGTCCCAGCTGCCTTGAGATCATTGACAAAATCCTCCAGTGTAATTCTGGGCTGATTCCTCACCGTTCTCATGATCATTGAAACTCCATGAGGTGAGATCTTGCATGGAGCCCCAGACCGAGGAAGATCGACAGTCCTTTTGTGTTTCTTCCATTTGGGAATAATCGCACCAACTGTTGTCACCTTCTCACCAAGCTGCTTGGCGATGGTCTTGTAGCTCATTCCAGCCTTGTGTAGGTCTACAATCTTGTCCCTGACATCCATGGACAGCTCTTTGGTCTTGGCCGTGATGGAGAGTTTGGAATCTGATTGATTGCTTCCTTCTGTGGACAGGTGTCTTTCATACAGTTAAGGAGCTGAGATTAAGAGCACTCCCCGAGAGTGCTCCTACTGTAATCTCAGCTCCTTACTGGGAGCTCGTTACACCTGGGAGCCAGAAATCTTTCTGATTGATAGGGGATCAAATACGTATTTCACTCAATAAAATGTAAATCAATGTAGAACTTTTCTGAAATGTGTTTTTCTGGATTTTTTTGTTGTTATTCTGTCTCTCACTGTTCAGATAAACCTACCATTAAAATTACAGACTGATCATTTCTTTGTCAGTGGGCAAACGTACAAAATCAGCAGGGGATCAAATCATTTTTCCCTCACTGTATACCATCAGAGACTCACAAACTCCTCCCTCTAAAAAAGTAGTTCGGTCTCTAAAGGAGCGATTCGACACGTTTACAGCTTCATTCATACAAAAATTTCAGCATCATCTCTTAGTCTTTCATTATAACTGAGTTTGGAGTTTTTCTGTTCTGTGAAAGAGTCGACACTTATTAGTGAACTGAACGAAATGATTTGACTCAGTAAAAAGAGTCGGATTAAAAAAAAAAAAAGGGTCAGTTCTTATTAATCAGCAGAGCTAAATGATTTGACTCACTGAAACGAGCTGGAAATCAAAAGAGTTCAGTTATTTTAATGGGCTGAGTCAAATGATTTGCTCTGATTCAGTACATGGGCTCATTAAAATGAATCTTTTATTTGCATGTGATGCTTTAACATGTGCTGCATGATCATGAAAAGAAGCAACAGGAAATGCATTTATAGTGTGTGTGTGTGTGTGTGTGTGTGTGTGTGTGTGTGTGTGTAGAGAAGTGCTGGTGACTAAACTGAGAGCCGGTTATCCAGCCAGCACTCTGCAGGATCTACATCGTGGTGTCACCAGCGCCGTCAGTCTGATGCAGAGCAGCTTACAGCAGGGAAAAATCCAATCTCTGGGCATCGAGAGTCAGGAACAAGCCAAGACTGCTTATCTGGTGAAGAATAACATCTTAAATCATAAAAAAAAAAAAACATATTCATGAGGGTATCAGAGATGAAACATCCCAAGTGATTTGACTCACTGAGTCAGAATTGAAATCTTATTAATGTGCTGAGCCAAATGATTTGATTCACTAGAAAGATCTGGAGTTTGAAAGAGCCGACTCTTTTTGTCGAGCTGAGTCAAATGATCTGAAAAGATCCAGATCTTAGTAGCTGGTAGAGATGTGAGTTTAAAAGTAAATCTTTTCCACTTTTTCTTCCAGGTGACTCTGAATAATGTGCAGGTCTGCAGTGAGAACATCAGCACTCTGAAAAAGAACCTGGAGGTCTGTTTCTGTAATCTGATCTATCCACGGTATTGTTCTTTAAACCGGTGTCCTCTCTCTGACTTTATTTTTTTCCCCCTCTGTTGCTCAGAGTGATTGCGCCAAGTTGTTCAGTCAGGTAGCGGGTTCAGAACAAGCTCAGGCTAAGATAGACAGCTGTCTGTCTGACTTGGTGAACACATCCAGCAAGCTCAAGGATCTCCTCCAGGTCAGAGAACTGGAGCATCTTTATTTTAGTTAGATCTGTCAGAATTTTGAGAAAAATATCTATACATGAAGGTTTAAGATCTCTCAATAATCTGTTTTTAGTTTTTTTAAAGGTTTAGTTATTTTTAGTTTATTTCTAAACTTTTTATTGTCTCATTTTTATCTGAAACTGATTGTGATTAAATTATATTTCTATGATGAAGGATTTTATATGAATTATGATATCTGCCTCTTGGAAAGAAATGATATTCATGATTTATATGAATGTATAGAAGCTACCATAGCGTGTGTGTGTGTGTGTGTGTGTGTGTGTGTGTGTGTGTGTGTGTGTGTAGGAGGGTCTTCAGGAGCTTAATAACACAGCTATCAGACCCCAGGTGAAGCCGTGGATCAGCAGCTTCCTGTCTGTTTCACACAACATTGAAGAGGTGAGAAATAAACCCAGTTCTGATGAAGCAGAGTTTCTGTTTCCACAAGGATGTGCCTTCAGGTGCTTTATTCCTCTTCTTCCACAGCAAAAGGACATATTTTATTTGTTAAAGACCTGTACTTCATCTGTGTAAAGTTATATTTATGTCTGGGAACATGTTCCTTTCTGTTGTGTCTTCTGTTACGGCAGCTCTAGACAGTCTTTCCCTCAGCAGTCTCTCTTTATTCTCTCTCTCTATCAGCTCTAAACGGTCTTTCCCTCAGCAGTCTCTCTTTATTCTCTCTCTCTATCAGCTCTAGACAGTCTTTCCCTCAGCAGTCTCTCTTTATTCTCTCTCTCTATCAGCTCTAAACGGTCTTTTAAGAGAATAAGGGAAAAAATGAATCAGAGTTTGTTCCACATGTTACTGAGAAACACACAGAAGTGTAAACTCCTCTGTCCTGAAGATGTGGAGAACTTCAAGGTCCAGCTTCATCTCTGACTGACACACACACACACACACACACACAAACACACACACACTGATACACACTGATACAAAGAAGTGACACTGGAGACTCCTTTCACCACATCTCACACACACACACTATTACACAGTGCTGACACTGGAGACTCCTTCCATAAATATTGAATACATCTCTAACAAATCAATGATGTCATGTTTTTAATCCATTTATTATAAACTGTAGCGTCCTCTGTTGCTATAGAAACGATGACCATCGCTATAGAAGCAGCCGTGAGGTTCTCAACACCTTCTGACTAATTCCAGTCAGTTTCTTCCTGTGGTTTCAGGAGGAGTTCAGTGAGTATGAGGCGAACGATCCGTGGGTTCAGCAGCTGGTGGTGCAGCTGGAGCAGCTCATGGCTGAGTTTAAGGTAAAGAAAAATCACTCATGTTCTTTCTGGACAATTCCCGAGACGTGACGTCTGACTGAGAGTGTGTCCTCAGGCCGGCTTGTCTCCTGTCATCTATGACATGCTGACCAGCCTGATGACCAGCCTGATCGCCATGGAGCTGGAGAAGACCGTCTTTAAGTGCAGCTTCAGCAGGGTGAGAGTCTCTGTAACTCCCTCACCTCCTTCAGGTTCATCTCTGCTCAGCTCTTCCCTCTGAGGACATCATCAGCAACATCTGGACAAACCAGGATGTTACTCACTGGAGCATCACTCTAAAGCTGTCTCTCTCTCTCTTTCTCTCTCTCTCTCTCTTTTATCCTGTCTCTCTCTTTTTCTATGTCTCCTTTTTTCTGTCTCTGCTATTTTCTTCCACTTATTCTATCTATCTAACTCTTACTATCTCTCTCTTACTGTCTCTCTCTCTCTGTTTGTCTCTCTTTCTCTCTCCCTCTTCTTTGTCTCTCTGTCCCTCTCTGTGTCTCTCTGTCTATTTCCCTCTTTTCTCTGTCTGTCTGTGTCTCTGTCCCTCTCTGTGTGTCTCTCTCTCACATTCTCCTTATTTCTCTCTGTCTCTCCCCCACAGTTGGGTGGTCTGCAGTTTGATAAGGAGTTGCGTTCTCTGGTCGCGTATCTCTCCTCGGTCACCTCATGGACGATTCGTGATAAATTTGCTCGTCTCACTCAGATTGCAACCATCCTGAACCTGGAGAGGGTTCGTATCTGTGTCACATTATTTCATGTGTAGTTAAATCTGTAGCTCAGTTGATAATGTCCAGCTCTAAGCAGGATTTTGTTCGCTTTGTCCGGTTTCAGGTGTCTGAGATCCTGGATTATTGGGGCCCGAACTCGGGGCCTCTGACATGGCGTCTGACTCCTGCTGAGGTTCGACAGGTCCTGGCTCTCAGAGTGGACTTTCGCAGCGAGGACATCAAAAGACTCCGCCTTTAATACGCTACTGAATCTTACTGGATCATTTTTCATTATTTATGATTGTAATGGAACAAAAAGGGTATTCACAATCGAGGGATTTTTGGTTATTTGGGTTTTTTTTTCGTTTGTATCCTAGCTATTAAAGAAAGAAATATTAAAAAAGTTCTGTATCAAAATGTTCATCTTTTTCATTTTACTTCCCTCAAAGAAATAAAACTTTTTTTAAAAAAAAATTTTAAAAAGGAAGAAAGAAAGAAAGAAAGAAAGAAAGAAAGAAAGAAAGAAAGAAAGAAAGTGAGCCGAAACAAACGTATAAATTAAGACAAATAAAACAAATCGGTTCTGATGAAGGTGTGTAAATTTAACTCAGTAAATATTATTAATATTCTATATTATTAAATATTTCATTGGCAGAGAACTGAGACAGGATAACTCTTCAGTCTTACCCTTGAGTGCTCATTTCATGCTCCACTCTGGCTGTGCGCTTTACCTTATATGGAGTTTTGTGGGCGTCGCAAAATGCAAATGAGCTGTGTGAGGACCCTGAGACTTTAAAGATGATTGAAAAAAATGACAAACTGACATTTAATAGATGTGACAGTAGAAAAGTGACGATTTTACTTCTCTAACTCTGCTTTATGAATATTAATGTGGGACTATAAAGCAGATGAAGCCAGGTTTTGCAAGAATTTATTAAAAAATAAGAACAAACATTTTAACAGGAATAACACAAGCGCCTGAAAATATTACAGGATCACTACATCAAAAAAATATAGACTTGAATTTGTTTGAAATCTTTCTGAATTCATCAATGAAGATCCGTGGATTTGGATGGATTCCTCAGATCTTTCTAATCGTATCAAAATATGACAGGGAGTTAAATATACAATAATGACATCTGAGAGAGAGAGAGAGAGAGAAGGCTACACTGAATTTATACACGCTGGGAAAAGTTGGTACAAACTAAAAATAATGGACAAGGTGATTAGATCAACTGTGTATTGTCCACTTCAGTCTGTTCTGCTCCTGCCATGGTTCGGTCACTACACACTACTCTGGTGTTCATCAGGCTACACGATGCCTTGGCATGATCTTCCCTCAGGTTCATCTACTCTTTAAATAAACCTGGAATGAAATCATTTCAATCTCTTATGATGACAGGAATGCCCGGAGGTCATGTCCAGAATTTGCCTAAACATACATATTCATAACTCATAACTCATGATACAGACTTTGCAGAGCCATTTTAGTCACTAATTACACTTTAAAACCTGACGTTTTTTTCCGACTGTCGATTTCGCTGGTTAAAAAAGTTCTCTTCTGTAATCACGGGTCTGATTTTTCACAGAGACGATGTCGGATATCGGGATCAGACTGGTACCGAAACTCAGAGATGAATATAGTGTCAAAAATGGAGGTCAGTGCATCCCTAAACACAACAGGAAGTTGGTTCATCATAAAACTTTAGCAGAATTATTTCTTTTTTGGGAAAGCAGTGTACTTAACTGTACTCGTGAGGTGGAACTACGTCCCTACAGAACCCATTCTGTACCTTTAGTCTGTATTTTTCAACCAGAAATCTGACCTAAATGTTCATCAATTGACCTTCATTTACCTTAAAGCGAATACACACTAAAGGTACTTGGCAGAACTGACCCGGAAACAGGGCACAGTGCCGTGTGGTACTCTTTTTTTTTTTTTTTTGGTCTGAGAGTGTAGGGCTGAGTAATGCGGTGATATGATATCGATATTGCGATATACATTGACATAAACAGTGATGTATCGGCGTCATAGCTTTTCTATCTTCATACTGAACAACTCGACTCCATTCTGTACCATCTGAGTTCCTGTGAAATGTTGTATAAAAATGTCAGAGGTTGTTAGAGGTTTCTTTAATACAGCTCTGCTCATGTTAGTGGTGTTTGGGGCGGGGAAATTGGGGGCGTGTTCGTATTTGCATACTCGTGCATATGTATAAGTCGTGATGCGGACCTTCCTTTCTCGGACATTAAAAAGTTTGTAAACAATGAATTTCCCGGTCATTTTTTGTCATGGCGTCACTCCACTGATGTTCCACAGAAGTCACAGGTGTTTATCAAAGCGAAACATAAGAACACGTGGTGAAAATGTCACGATATATCGCGATATCATCCGCTTTTTGACACATCACTCACTCCTAATTATTTTTTTTGAAACACTGAAAATTCAAAACAAAAAAATTAAAAAGATCCCTCCCCACCCATTGTTCTGCTCCGGTTCCGGATGCTTTGTCAGACTTTCTTCCGAACGGCACCGATACCAGACAGCACGCGGTCGCGCTCGCGCAACTCCTCCTGCAGGCGCGCTTCGTTCACGCGCAGCTGGCGGATGGTGTTCTTCATCTCCTTCATCTTCACCTCCATGAGAGCGATGATGTCGCGCTGCTCGTTGAGTTTCCTCAGGAGCTCGGCTGAAGTCGTGCCGTTGGTCAGGGAGTACGAGTGCTCCTCGCCGTACAGCGCCAGGAGCGGACCGGGCTGATCCGGTAACACCGTCACCACCACCTCGGAGGACTCCTCAGACTTCAGCGCCGACACTGAGCACGAGCCGTCCGCCGCCGCTGCTGCAGCTAATGACGATGACGATGACGATGATGATGAAGATGATACGCCGGTGATGGGAGAGAGGTACTGGCCGTTCTGTCCGATCTGCACCACGAACTCGGACTCGCCCTGCGCTTCGCTGTGGATTGCGCCGACGCTGGTGAGAATTGGCGCGGGCGCAGGCGCAGGCGCAGACGCAGCGTACACCTTCCTGCCCCTGCCGCGCCGACTTCTTCTCTCGTTCACTCCGCGTAACGGGAAGAGCGTCGGTACTCGGATGGTGTAGGTCTTCCTGCCCCCGGGGAAATGCACGCTGCACACGCGGTGTCCGGTGGTGGGCTGGAAGGTGCTGAAGCAGCCGCTGACTCCGGCCCGGGAGATGTTCTTCAGCCAGATCTCCCGCTGAGTCGGGTCTTTCGGGAAGGTGTAGAAGCGGAGCTCGCGGTCCCGGTGTGAGTTATTATAACATCCGGGCACGCAGCACGTGAAGCCTGGCATGACGGCGCCGTTTTTCCCCCTCAAAGCAAAACCTCTCACAAGTTTCACTGGGTTTTGTTTTGTTGATCTCCTCCGTGCGCTGTTATCAAATGCAGCGGCCTAAAAGCGGAACTACACGTCCCACAATACTTACGACTTCCTGTTTTGTTTTACTGCGAGCGCGTTCATGAGCACGTAGTCTGCGCACAACATGCGCATGTTCGAGACTTTTCTCTGCTGAGGACTGTGCAGAACTGACATTATATATCTCGTGATCTAACTGCCTGTAAAATAATACTTTTAATTCTTAACAAATAAAGACAAGTCTCTTAGTGGTGTAAATCTAACTGTTTTAATTTTGGAATGAAAAAAAAAACGTTTGGATCTCATCTTACCGTCACTGTCACTTTACTCTGATATTCCTGCACAATTGGACACTCATATTTGCCTTTTATATATATATTTATCTTGTATTTTATATATTTATTCTTGTATCTTGTATACTGTATTTATTATTGTCATAACATTTATATTTGTCTTTTACATATGTATATATTGTATTTTTATATATTATAGATTTATTATTTATATATTGTTGTATATATTATACTATATTATATATTATATATATATAATATTTTATTTATATTATTCTATTATATAATTATTATTATTTATTTATATATTAATACATACATAGACATTATATATAGACATATATTTGTATATGCATACCCAATAACTATTGGCTTTTCATAATTATTAGTATTTCATAATTTAACATGTCTTTAATTTCTACTGTTAGTTTTTATTTTTCCTATTTTCTCTGTATATTTTACCTATATCCCTATATTTTTCATGTCCACACACTATAATTGTAATTTCGCTCTCTTTTTCTTTTTTCAAATGTAGGACAGTCGTAAAAAGCGTGTGTGAAAAATAAAATTTTAATTTTAATTTAACAGCTAAATGAGTTTGCTCTCATATTCTATGGATATAAATTTTACAAATTTATTATTAATTTTATTATTGTTCAGTAATTAAATTTCATTAAAGATATTTGTGGACAGTTAATGAAATATCAAATTTACAACATCAAGAAAAATAATAAACATTCACACGAATAAATCTGCAAAATGTTTTTGTGAGATTAATCGTAGATCTATAAATTTGTTTAAAAACAGATAAAAAAAGAGGCGTCACAACATTTACTTACCTTGTGAACGTAAAAGAAACAAAATCTTAATTATTCAGACAAATGTACACACAAAGCTGCACTGTTTAAACTTTTTAATATGAAAAATCTGGGTCGTATTTACAAAATATGTGGGCGGAGGAATCACAAATATTCATAAATATAAAAGGTTTGTTTTGTTACGAGATTTATTTATTTATTTATTTATTTGGTGAAATTTAACTAGAAATACAGTTTATGATTTTATGAGAAATAAATAGTACAGATTTTTATAATGTTATATTTATAAATAAAGCACAAAAGCTGTAATATATAAATAAATATACAAAATATTATTAAATATTACACTTAATAAATACCTACACTACGCAACACAACATCAGTTAAGGACAATTAATGTCCACTTTTAAACAAGCAAACGATCAAATAAATAAATAATCTAACTGTAAAAATACTAAACTTTCCTGTGATTGACGGATGGCGCATTATTGTAGTCCTAATTACCCGGAAGTGGAACTACAAAAACTACACGTCCCATGAAGCATGCACGAGCCTAAGTCCGCGCGGGAGATGACGTAATCACAGGGCGTATTTGAATTGACTGTTATCGTTAGAAGTGAAGGCTCAGCTACTGTGTTCAAGTGAAACTTCAGAGATATTCGTCTTTATAAAACAGTTGAGGGAGATCACCGATGGACTCTGTGGAGGAGGAGGATGTTTCTGCTCGAGTTTTACTCAGAAATGTTCTGCACACAGAAACCCAGCGCTCTCCAGTCACCAGGAGGTGATGTCTCTGCACTGCATTATGCTAGTTAGCATAGCGCTTAGCATAGCTATGTGTTTCTATTTGTCATAAAAATAAATCGGTTATGATCACATTTACACAGTTTATTCTTTATTATATTATATTATATAATAAATAATATATATATTATATTATTATATTCGAATTTATATAATTTTAGAATTAATAATTTAATCCTAAAGATGAAAAGCTAGATAGTTAAGTGTAGATAGTTAGATAGAAAGTATATAAGTCTAATATATAAAGAATTTACCAGTGAAACCCTTTGTGTATTCACAATTCAAAACAAATCAACAAAATATTTTGAAGAGACCAAAGGATCATTTACACCGATCAGCCATAACATTATGACCACCTGCCTGATATCGACACCCCACAAGAGCTGCAGTTTTGGAGATGCTCTGATCCAGTGGTCCAGACATCACAATTTGGCTCAAATCCTTACTCTTGTCCATTTTTCCTGCTTCTAACACATCAACTTTGAGGACAAAATGTTGACTGGCTGCCTAATATATCCCATCCACTAACAGGTGCCATGATGAGGAGATACTCAGTCTTCTTCACCTGGAACTGCTCAGAGTGTTATGGCTGACCGGTGTAAATAACGACACCTATTGTGATACTCACAATAACATTGTTTAACATTGTGGTTACTTTTATTTGCAGGAAATGTAGCGTTCTTTTGTTGCGTGTAGTTAATGGATCTTCTTATCCTTCAGCACGTCCCGTAATCAGTACCTGTCACGTGTACGGAGGAGCTCCAGACTGAGGGACACTCCTGAGATGCCTCACGTCGCTCTTCGTCACAAACTTAAGCAAAAAGTCCACGAAGTATGACTCTTTTTCCGGATGTGTGTTTTTCCGGATGTGTGTTTTTCTGGTTGTGTGTTTTGACTTGTTCTAAAAGTTAACATTCACATCTGATCTCTGTGTCCAGTCGGCCGCTAAGTCTCCGCTCCCACCCAGTAAACGTGCGAGGTCTCAGGGCAGGATGCTGAGTACACCGGCGGTGCTTCCCTCTCCTGCGCTGTATGATGATGATGTCACACCTCGTGGGCTGCTCAGGGGCATCATCCAGACCGGTGAGTGCAGGAGAGGTTCTTCGCTCGGATCTCACGTCTGCTTGGTGAACACCTCCTGAGTTTTGTTGTGCTTTTCAGAAGCGGAGGCGTCTCTGCTGCTGTCCAGTCAGACTGCGGTACCTCAAGCGGATCAGCAGGACGTCGAGGCCAGTATCCATAGCAACAGACGCAGGTGGGCATGTCTACCATCTAGATACAGATCAGTTAGGTCTCTCAACATTGAAATAATTTTAGTAATTATTGGCACCCAGTGTATAAAGCACACACCTCTGATAAATAAACACTAAGGCTATTTAAAGGTCATTAGTTAAGATTAGTCAATTCAGGGTTTGAGCTCTGCCCATAGTCCCAAAACCCCACCCCCAGGGTTTTTGGCCTGTAGAGTATAAAAAAATAGTGCTGACAGGAGGCACGTCCAAGCTGAAACAAGCATTCTGGATCAGAGGTTAGTTTTCTGAACAGATTTGCTCAGCTACGTGATGCACCTCTGCTGACTTGAACCCAGAAGTAAGAAAAAAAGGTTCCTTTTGTATATGAATACTTGGGTAAAATAGTTTTGTTTTTATTGTGTGTGTGTGTGTTTCAGTGATGGCATGTCGGGACTCGAGCTGCCTGACTTGGCCACAGAGCCACTGACTCACGTTATCCGGGGGATGAGCCGCAGGAGGCCGCCGCCCACTTTTAACGTCTCAGTTTTCGAGAAACAGCTGGACCAACCATCAGGTTCCGTATCCAAGCATCATTTAGACATTAACTTCTATTCCATTTTTTACAGAATGATCCAGTAGGAGATTTATAAGACAGTAACAGTTTCTGGGATCTGATCAGTGTTCAGAAAAGATCTGTGATGGATTATTAACCTTCTGTGTGTTTGTTAAATAGAGATTTAATGTATAACAGTAGAAATCATCACACAGCAGTTTGCTCTGCACATCCATCTGACTGACTTAAAGCAGCAGGAGGCAGTGACATCAGTACAGAAGATTTAATAGGAGACAAATGGATTTTATTCTGTTTTAGGTGAAGAAGAAGAGATGGAGGTCTCTCAGGAGAATTCGGATGTCAGTAAGGAGCAGGATCTCTCTGCTGGCTCCAAAAGGTAAACCATCCCACTCTAGTGGTTTTACTCTGGGTCATTAATCTATAAATCTCTACAGCTGCTACTACCTGACTTTTCTTTCTGTCACGATGACCCTCGGGGAATCTGACAAACTCGTGTGAGATTTTATCATCATTCAGATCTCAGTTTCTTCTCCTCCTCTGAGAAAATGACAGAACAAACATTCAGAGTTTCATTATGGTTATTTAATACTTATGAAATAAAAAAATGCTAAAATTCCAGATTACATTTATTTTTAGAATGTTGAAAATGTGAGCATTTTGAATATTAATGAGCATATGATGAATATTAATGAGTGTGTCGAATATAAGTGTCAAAAAAGCAATGAAAGTCAATTTAACCAGGTTTTTTTTTTTACTTCACCGTAATGATGACTGCCTGTCTCTAATAATTAACTCTTTTTTTTGCCTAGGCGAGCCACAGAAACACCCTCACCCTGTCCTGTTTACACACGAATGATTCCTAGGATCGGCTGAATTCTTAAACAACTTCCTGTTCAGCATTGTATGCTCACCTTCACGTGTCTTCTTGTTGTGTCTTTGTCTCAGCGTACTCAGCCTCACCTTAAAGACTCCGTTCGTGAGCCTTCCGTCTGAGAGGGCGGGGCTGATGCGAAGAGCGGCCGGACGACGGAAGCAGCTTTCTGTGGACGCGTTTGACCAAGCCGTCCAGAAACGTTTAGAGAGACAGGATGACCAAGGTGATGCGCTGATCTCTGACTTCTGATTGGCCAGAAGGTGTTGATTAATGAATCAATTAATTCTCTATACAGCAGCTCTGACAGTAGAGCAGCCTCACATCATGGATTTATTTATAATTACTGCTTTTATTCTACTACCTTATCGTTTCCATAGCAACAGCTCATTCACAAAGACTCATATAGAGAATTCCCCACTGATTAAAAAAAGTCTATCATTTTATTCATTTATTTTTAAGTGAGAGTTATAATTTCATGACTTTACTTGCATTACTAAAATGTACAGAGCCAACTATACATAACTATACAGTTAAAAAATGCAAATTGGTTAAAAAAAAGAATTTCTCTTGACCTTATCATTATATCATATTATATTATCTTATTGTTATTATAATCCTCATAAAGCTCCACCTTTCTCATGAAGCCCCTCCCTTTTTCCCCCTCTCTTTGTCAGATTATACAGTAGTGCAGGACGGGAGAACTCTTCAGGACTCAGCCTGGCAGAAGTTCACGCTGGGTTTGAGTAACGTCACGGTGCCGGAGATCACCACAGACATGATGATGAGCAACACGGAGCTCTACGCCCATCCACAGTCCTCCGAGTCCGAGCTGAGAGACGCTGATGGAGGGGTTCTGGAGGGTGAGATGAAGAGAGACGATGGTGATGGTGATGTCAGAGAAGAACTGCAAGATCAGGAAAAGGTGTGTGACAGTAACATCTCTAAACCTCAGCCAGATCCTTCAGAACACCTGGAACCGGATTCTCTGAGTCAGGAAGAGGAGGATGAAGTGGAAATGATTTCTCCATCGCAAGAGAAAGACGCCACATCTTTGAGTCCAGAGGATATCCCGTTCGCTCCGACTCAGGCAATAGTGGAGTGTGTGTCTCAGCCTCAGGAGCAGGAGGAGTCTCTGATTCCTGAAGCTCAGCTGGAAGAAATGGACCAGAGAGATGGTGAGAGCCGAGCGTACCGGCGAGCGTACCGCTCCGAGGGTGGAGCCATCAGGAGAGGAGTGATGGCAGGAGCCAGAGGTACGAAGAGCCTCGGGATGGCTCAGGATCCCACAGAGAAACGTATGTAATCATCAGAAGATTTTTAAAAAAGAATTGAACACATCTTGAACAGAAACATCTTCATATTTTGGCATATAATTGATTTGGGGGCGGAGCTACATATGATCTCAGTTTGTGATGTCACTTCATAAGCCTCAGTGGTTTACTGTGTCATAACAGAACCAGCTTTAGCTCCACATGCCGCTTTGTGGTAAATAGTTTATGTTAATCATAAAGGGATCGTAGTTATGACTGAAATTCTGTCTGTTTCATTTTGGCATACTCATGCATATTCATAGATCCTGTTGT
This sequence comes from Hemibagrus wyckioides, assembly GCF_019097595.1. Taxonomy (NCBI): domain Eukaryota; kingdom Metazoa; phylum Chordata; class Actinopteri; order Siluriformes; family Bagridae; genus Hemibagrus; species Hemibagrus wyckioides. The sequence continues at coordinate 1,271,729 of NC_080719.1, forward strand.
TTTTACCCAAATATAAAACACAAACATAAATCTGGAGCCGTTCTACAGGAACAAAGAGCCAGACGTGACAGAAAATCTTCCCAAATCTGTTCTTATGGACTTTTATCCAACTTTTAAAAAAGTAGTTCCGGTTACTTTACATTTTTCCTGTTCTGTGGTATCCATGTGCCATCAGAGACACACAACTCACAAACTCCTCCCTCTGAGAAAGTAGTTCCATTTCTAAGTGTGCAATTTACAGCTTAATTTATACTCAAACACATTTAACAAAAGAGTTTAATGAAAGAGTGAAGTTTCGTAGCTCTGAGACCTTTGTTTCTAGTGGATTTGGAGGTTTTCTTTTTCTGATCTTTTCTCAATTCTGAGACAGTTTTATTCGTGCACTCTGGGGTCTAACGGAGCGTCCTTGTCTCATGTGTAGAGCTGCAGAGTTTCGCTCCTGGAACTGAGCTGGAAGAATTAACTAGCATGGAGGAAGAACCTAACCTCATCCCTACGTCACCCTCTGCTGTCCACGCCACAAAGTCTTCATCATCTGAGACACAACAGGACAGTTTGGTGCAAAACTCTGATGAGGAAGTTGTTCTGGATCTCGACCAGATGGAGAGCCAGGAAGTTATGGTGTCTGTTCATGTTAGGCCCACTGTGGACTTTCCTGCTGCTGAAGAGGAAGAGCAGCAACAGGAAGAGGAGGAGGACGAAGAGTGGCAACAGGAAATGGAGGAGGAAGAGCAGCACCAGGAAGAGGAGGAGGAAGAGCAGCACCAGGAAGAGGAGGAGGAAGAGCAGCACCAGGAAGAGGAGGAGGAAGAGCAGCAACAGGAAGAGGAGGAGGTACAGCAGGAAGAGGAGCTGCATCAACAACATGAAGAGGAAGAAGAGGAAGATGCGCAGAGTGAAGGTTTGACTTTCACATGTCACTCATTTATATATTTGCTTTTATTTACCTTTAACATATTTATCCACTGTCCCAGAGCTCTCGATGCAAACTCCGGGTTTTATTAGGCAAAGGAAGCAGGTATCCACTCCTGGTGCTCTGGCCACACCCACCGTCCTCAAAGCTTTGAATGCTGGGTAACTGATTCATGATGTTTGATCAATAAACATGTTTTGGGATTAGAGCCTATAAAAAACTCACTCTTTTTCATATTTCCAGTCCTGCGGCAAAGGCCGTGAAGCCACGGCAGAAACGCCAGCCCCGGTCCGCCGGTGTCCTCCCAAAGAGCTACGTCATGAGCGTGTTTAAACACTTCGCCAAATCCAAGGTGGCGAGCGACGTCTACCCCGTCATCAGTGACATGTAAGCTGATACCATGAACATTTTTACAATGAAGTGTGAAAGTGAATACATGCTCACTGTGCTGTGTCTCAGACTGCAGAGGTATTTCGACCGTCTGGCCGATGACCTGGAGGCGTATTCCGCTCACGCAAAGAGGAAGACCATCGAGGTGGAGGATGTTGAGCTCCTCATGAGAAGGTATGTTAGATGTAGAAATCTGAGGGACGTCTTACTGAGCTCCTGTTTCAGTAAATTCACGCGTGGATCATGTGATCTGTCGCTTTTTCTAGGCAGGGATTTGTGACGGACAGCATGCCGGTCAATGTGTTAATCGAGAAGTTCCTCCCACTCGAATACAGGAAGCTCCTCATCCCAGTCGCAACCAGTGGAAATAAAGTTGTGCCAGATCAACGGAGATGAAATAGTACACAGATCTGTGTGTGTGTGTGTGTGTGTGTGTGTATGTCTCTCTTTCTCTCTCTCTGTTTCTGTCTGTGTCTCTCTCCCTCTCTCTCTCTCATTCTTGTCCTATGAATCTAATATACTTTCATTCAGTGTCATGATTTCCAGTCATTCTTGTGCAGAAATAAATTGACGCTCTTCTGTTTACTCTGCTGAGGTTGCAGGTGGACTTTTTTTTGTTGTTTTCTTGGTGTAAAAAAATTATAAATAAAGCTTTAATAATGCTGCAGTGAAAATGTTTTGTTGTGGTTTGTTTTGTACATATAGTCTTTACACCACTACACACTTATCAGTATTGGCACCCCTCCCAGGTCCCATCTCATTGTCTTAGAGATCTCCCTGTTCTGTACATTAAAGTGGTTTTATTCACTGATCACTGTGTACACTGAAGGAACCAGAGCACCAGATGACCACGAGTGAGCAACCCAGCAGTGATGGTGACTTCTAACATGTACACTAATGCTGCTGTAGCTGGTTTGTTATCAATAAAACTTCTTAATACATGTATTCTTGAAATTGTGGGGTGCTGGTGCCTCAGTGGTAGGTTTCTCACCTACTACTTGGAAGGCCTGGGTTCGATTCCCAGCCAGTGTCTAAAACCCTGCTACTGGATGCAGTACTGGTCCTAATCCTGGATGCGAGGGTTGTGTCAGGAAGGGCATCCGGCATAAAACCTGTGCCAAGTTGTTGTGTGGACCGGTTGGTCTGCTGTGGTGACCCCTCACACATGTAGAGAGCAGCTGAAAGATCAACAACATTCTTGAAATTGGGGATGAAAAGTGGTTTAGTATTTAGTCCTTACTTTTTTCTTTTTTTTTTAGATCTTTTGAACTTGTTCTCCTCTTCTTTCATCCAGTGAATGACTGAAAGCTGTAGGTCAATTACATCATTACCATTAACTTAGATTTTAACTTTCACTCTAGGTTTTTAACTCTATCCTCTATACTTTCTTATAAATATAACTTCTGCTAACGGACAATACTTTGCCAAACGGGTGCCAATACTTTGTGCAGTGTAACATATGAGGTACCCCTGTGACCTGTGTAGATATGTACAGGTGTAACTCATAAATACAGCATCCATACAAACAACCCAGCAAATAGAGTTCAACTGAATGGGCGTGGCGAAGAACACTCGCTAGGTTGGTGTTGCGCATGCGCCAACTCTCCTCGCTTGTTTCTGTGACCGGACCCGTTTGTGATGGTCAGAAATCTCACCGCTGTGTTCCTGCGATTAATAAAACAACACACTCTGGATTCACCAACACAGAGAAGAGGTACAGGAGTGTGAGCTCTGTCAGAATGGCATGACCTGAATAAGATCTTTCTTTTATTTTCCTGAGGGGAAGTCAGTTTGTCCTGGTCTGGTCTGAGGAGGGAGGCGGCCCGGAATGCTAGTCAGGTTTCTGCTCAGGAGATTTTATCCGGAATAAATTCAATCAAAATAAAGATTTCTGGTTGAGAAAAAGATTTCCGAAAAGTAGTTCAGGTGAGTAAAAATGTTTTTAAATGTCTTTAACAATTCTGCAGTCAATTAGAAACAAACCCAGCGTAATTTCTTTTAGCTAGCTAGCACGCTAATCATGAACCTAGCCAACTACATTCTCCTCACAGGAATTATTATTATTATTATTATTATTGTTATTATTATTATTACACTACTTATGTTTCTAAATTCAGTCTTAATGCTTCCAAACGCTAATTTTCCGGTTCAGGGTTTATCTCATTAAAATTAAACATTAACGCTTTTTTGCATAATAATAGAACTATATAAAAAAAATAATTATAAACATTATATTTAAAAAAAAAAATTCTTTGCAAGGTTTATAAATATATCTGTGCAACAATAAAATATATTAAAATGAATATATCTTCAATTAAAAATGTTAAAAAAAAAGTGTACCAATAAAATAAGAGATTTTGTAATTATTTAAAAAATGTAAATTATACTAAAAGTTCAATTTGGAGGTGCTTTACTTTTTTTTTTTATTAAAAAATTAAATGAATAGTTTTGATCTTTCTGTAGATATGGATCTACTTCAGGTTCTGGTCACTTTAAGGGGGATTGGGTTTACAGGACAGTGAACAGGGACGTGGAGGATGAGGGCATGGATTCTTTAAATTATAGTCACACAGAGTTTACTGGACAATATGTGGAATATCGTCAGAAATGTCATTCAGTAACTGTAATTTAATCACTGAATTCAGAATTCTCTCTCTCTCTTTCTTTGTGTCTCTCTCTCTCTCTCTCTCGCTATAGGATTATCTCCTGATTGATTGGAGCTTCAGCTTCAAACAGGACATGTGTGTAATGGCTGGGAAAGTGTGAGTGCAGCAGGTGTGTGTGTGTGTGTGAGCAGAATGTTGCCGGGTGTGGGTGTGTTTGGAACGGGACAGACTGTCCGCTCCCTGGTGCCCTTACTGCAGGAGGAAGGTTTTCCTGTTCAGGCCGTCTGGGGTCGGACGCAGGAGGAAGCGGAATGTCTGGCTATCGAGCTCAACATCCCCTTCTCTACCAGCCAATCAGACGACGTCCTGCTGCGACAGGAAGTCCACCTTGTATGCATTCTGACCCCACCGCCGCACACACGGCAGATCGCAGTGAAGGCATTGGGTGAGACATTCTACTGGTCTCTCATGTTCTTTATCTCGGCTGTTTGTGTACTGAACCGATCGGGTTGTGTTCCTTCCTCAACCGCACCCACGATTGTTCTTCCCATGTTGACAAATTGTTTCCTTAACATTTAATTTGAAAAGATTGTGCTAACTCGAGTTCCTCTGCAAGAATGACCCTTATTCAACGTGTTATTTTATAACCTTGTTATTCAGTAGTTATTAAACATCCAGCACAGGCGAGTTTGTTCCTCGTCACGCTTATTTTAGCTGCTGTAAGTAGACTGAGGTCTTATCTGTGTCTGAAGGGATCGGAAAGAATGTGATCAGCGAGCAGGCTGCTACACTAACAGACGCCTGTATGATGGTGACGGCGGCGCAGTATTACCCGCAGCTCATGAGCATCATGAACAATGCACTGCGCTTTCTGCCTGCATTCGTCCTGATGAAGCGGCTGCTTGTGGAGGGGTACTGCGGGACGCTGCAGGTAAACACACACCTGTTCACAGGAGTTTCTAGAGTAGGATGTGGTAAACACACACCTGAATATAAAAAATCTACACACCTTTTTTTTTTTTTTTGACGGAAAAAAGTAACACGAGAAATCATTCTCGGGTCGTATCTCATCTTTAATGTGTCTCAGCAACCAGGGGAAAATAAACATCCTGTCATTGTGAGGATTTCTCTACCTATCTATACACAGATCAGCCATAACATTATGACCACCTGCCTGATATTGTGTTGGTCCTCCTTTTGCTGCCAAAACAGCCCTGACCCGTCCTGCACTGTGTATTCTGACCCCTGAGTAGCTCGTCTGTTGGATCGGATCACACGGGCCAGCCTTCGCTCCCCACATTCATCAATGACCCTGTCGCCAGTTCACCACTGTTCTGTCATTGGACCACTTTTGATAGATACTGACCACTGCAGACACCCCACAAGAGCTGCAGTTTTGGAGATGCTCTGATCCAGTGGTCTAGCCATCACAATTTGGCCCTTCGTCAAACTCACTCAATTCCTTACGCTTGTCCATTTTTCCTCCTTATAACATCAACTTTGGGGACAAAATGTTCACTTGCTGCCTAATATATCCCACCCACTAACAGGTGCCATGATGAGGAGATCATTATTCACTTCACCGGTCACTGCTCTAAGCATTGTTGCAGACCATGTACACCCTTTCATGGAAACGGTATTCCCTGATGGCTGTGGCCTCTTTAAGAAGGATAATGCTACGTGTCACAAAGCAGAAATGGTTCAGGAATGGTTTGATGACCACAACAACCAGTTTGAGGTGTTGACTTGATCTCCAAATTCCCCAGATCTCATTCCAATCCAGCATCTGTGGGATGTGCTGGACAAACAAGTCCGATACATGGAGACCCCACCTCACAACTTCCAGGACTTAAAGGATCTGCTGCTAACATCTTGGTGCCAGATCCCACAGCACACCTTCAGGGATCTAGTGGAGTCCATGCCTCGACGAGTCAGTGCTGTTTTAGCAGCAAAAGTGGGACCGACACTATTAGGCAGGTGGTCATAATGTTTTGGCTGACCAGTGTATGTTAAAAGCATAAACTATTGGTTATTGACAGTAGGCTGGAGATGTTCAGATCAGATGCCTATGTACATGATGAAAGATCAGCAATGTGATGTGTGTATTGAAGTGTGTAGTGATGTGCATACTGAGTCCCTCTGTGTTTCCTGTTTTGTCTGCAGGTGTGTGAAGCGCGTGTTTATGGTGGCTCGTTGCTGAGCCAGTCATATGGCTGGGCGTGGGAGGAGCTGATGGGGGGCGGTGGCCTGCACACGGTTGGTTCCTGCATCATCGATCTCCTGAGCTACCTGACGGGGAAGCGGGCCGAACGTGTTCACGGAATGCTCAGGACCTTTGTGCGCCACGGTGCTACGGGCAGTGGCATTCGCTCCGTCACGGCCGATGACTACGCCTGCTTCCAGCTGCTTGTGGCAGGGGGCGTGGTCTGCAACGTGACGTTGAACTTTAACCTCCCGGGCGCTGATCTTCACGAGGTCATGCTGGTGGGATCATCTGGGAGACTGGTGGCCCGGAGCACCGAGCTGTACGGTCAGCGCAATGGCATGAAGGGGGAGGAGCTGCTTCTGAGCGACAGCAACTCAGGGGCGGGGCCTTCGGTCACAGGGCTGAAAGCGATGGTGACTCAGCTCCGTCTGTCCTTCCAGGCGCAGGAGGACCGGCGGTCGTGGGCTCGGCAACCCGTCGCCATGGCATCCACATTTGAGGACGGGCTGTACGTCCAGACGGTGGTGGATGCTATTAAGAGGTCAAATCGCACTGGAGAGTGGGAGAGCGTGGACGTCAGAACTGAGGACGTGGATCCTAATCAGAACCACAGAACGGCTCTGAACTAAAGTGACGACTGAATGACCGAATGGTCACAGACTACACCGGTGTGTGTGTTGACTCTGCTAACATGGCAGTCTGTTTTAGGTTAAACACTGCATTCCCAGGCATAAAGTGCTTCCACACACCAGACGAGAGGATCGCTCGACCTCCACGTTCATCAGAGTCTTACACGTTTTGTAGTCAGACACGAGAATCGGGTCACGTGTACACTGTTTCCAGGCTGGAGAGCAAAAAATGTCAGACGTGGAGGCAGAAAATAAACACGTGATGTGTTTCTCAGATCAGGATCATATCACTTTTTAAGGAAGTATGACAGCTCAGTCTCACGTGTGTATGTGAGGGAGAGAGAGAGTCACCATCTACACTACAGAAATGCGAGTGGATCAGATTTATAAATCTAAACACTACACTTTTTTCAGTCTCTCTGTGTGATCAGTTACTTCACCTCTGATTCACACAAAATACAGATGTTCCGTCTCGTACCTGCATACAAAACATACAATATTCACTACTACCTTACCCACAATGCAGTGCTGCTGCTGGAAACACGCTACACCTCTGATTCTGCCCTCGCTCCAAGCACATTCCTACCTTTATCATACACTACAACACACACACACACACACACTGATCTCGACACTGCTGAGCAAAACTAAAGCAAACAGCTGTCTGCATCTGGCTCTCAATGTTTACTTTCGTGACTTTGGTTCTCAGAAATATATTCTTAAGAAAAGAAAATTCCAGGATTCTTCGTTTTGATTTTTTATTTTATTTATTTTGTGATTAGATTTTCACAACACATTTTAGATGATCTATTAATTCCACGAAGCTGTGATATTACAGATAGCTCATACGACAGTAAAAATTTCACTCTAACACTCGTATCCCTAAAGACGTCATAAAACTGTTCTCTCTGGTACAAAACAACCTGCTCTATAACTACAAGTTAAAATTATTATTATTATTATTATGAGGGATAATATGATGATGGATGAGGGAGCTGGGTTAGTACATATATATAGGTACACAATGAGCTGAAATCAGTATAAATGTTTATTTAATAAAGGCTTTTTTCTTAAAGCCGAGCGGTGGAAGGAAGTTCTGACCTTTCAAACAGGAAGTGGAGAGCATGTTCTGTTGTCCATTGTGTGGAAAGCTCTTAAAGCTGATTATCTTTATCGTTAAACCGTTTTTATACAGACTGAAGAAACACTGGAGTTATGTCACTGGAATCACTGTGTGTGTGTGTGTGTGCACCCTTACTCTAAGCTAGGTTTTCAGCTGTGAATATTTTTATTTGCTGTATTTTATTTAAACAGTTTGAGCTGAATATTTCTGCAAGATTTCTCCAGATTGTTTATGGACCCAAGTCGGATCATTAAAGCCTTCTGGATCAGAAGAGGAACGTCGGAGCTGAGCTCAGCAATCCCATTCTCACGGACCAGACTTTGACCATGTCGGACTGTAACGTGACGGTGTTTTAGACTCTGGTGTGTCTAAAAAGCTGCACAGAGATTCTGGCATGTATTTATTGTCTGAAACTGTGTGTGTGTGTGTGTGTGTGTGTGAGAGAGAAAGAGAACAGTGTTCTTTTAGGGTTTAATAAAATAATTCAGAGTTTATTGCAGTTGTCTTGGCTGTTTTGTGTTAAAATAAATTAAATGAATTTCCGGAGCAGATTTTACGTATAATCTTTCACAGACAGTCCGGAAATTTGTTTTCCCCCTTGTTTGAAGCACAGCATTGACTGATTTATTGCAGAGTCAGAACTAATCAGTGTTAGTTCTGTTAACAGGATTCCGAGTTTATTACTAAAACATGCACAAAAAAGAATACCATATACACTAAATTGCCAAAAGTTTTGGGACATCTGCCTTTCCATGCACATGAATGTAATATGGAGTTGTCCCGCCCTTTGCAGCTATAACAGCTTCAGCTCTTCTGGGAAGGCTTTCCACAAGGTTTAGGAGTGTGTTTATGGGAATTTTTGACCATTCCTCTAGAAGAGTATTTGTGAGGTCAGGCACTGATGCTGGATGAGAAGGTCTGGCTTGCAGTCTTCACTCTAATTCATCCCAAAGGTGTTCTATGGGGCTGAGGTCAGGACTCTTTATGGACCTTGCTTTGGTCACTGGTGTGCAGTCATGTTGGAACAGGAAGGGGTCATCCCCAAACTGTTCCCACAAAGAGCATGAAATTGTCCACAATGTCTTGGTATGAAGCTGAAGCATTAAGAGTTCCTTTCACTGGAACTAAGGGGCCGAGCCCAACCCCTGAAAAACAACCTGAATTCAATGATCTGGGGGAGTGTCCCAATACTCTTGGCTATTGTGTGTGTGTGTGTGTGTGTGTGTGTGTGTGTGTGTGTGTGTGTGTGTGTATGTGTGTGTATATATATATATATATATATATATATATATATATATAGAGCACAGTTGTGCTCAGAAGTTTATATACCCTGGCAGAATTTATGATTTCTTGGCTATTTTTCAGAGAATATGAATGATAACACAAAAACTTTTCTTTCACTCATGGTTAGTGTTTGGCTGAAGCCATTTATTGTCAATCGACTCTGTTTACTCTTTTTAAATCATAATGACAACAGAATCTACCCAAATGACCCTGATCAAAAGTTTACATACCCTGGTGATTTTGGCCTGATAACATGCACACAAGTTGACACAAACGGGTTTGAATGGCTATTAAAGGTAACCATGTGATCTGTAACCATGTAACCATCCTCACCTGTGATCTGTTTGCTTGTAATTAGTGTGTGTGTATAAAAGGTCAATGAGTTTCTGGACTCCTGACAGACCCTTGCATCTTTCATCCAGTGCTGCACTGATGGTTCTGGATTCTGAGTCATGGGGAAAGCAAAAGAATTGTCAAAGGATCTGTGGAAAAAGGTAGTTGAACTGTATAAAACAGGAAAGGGATATAAAAAGACATCCAAGGAATTGAGAATGCCAATCAGCAGTGTTCAAACTCTAATAAAGAAGTGGAAAATGAGGGGTTCTGTTGAAACCAAACCACGGTCAGGTACACCAACTAAAATTTCAGCCACAACTGCCAGGAAAATTGTTTGGGATGCAAAGAAAAACCCACAAATAACTTCAGGTGAAATACAGGACTCTCTGAAAACATGTGGTTTCAAGATGCACAATAAGGAGGCACTTGAAGAAAGATGGGCTGCATGGTCGAGTTGCCAGAAGAAAGCCATTACTACGCAAATGCCACAAAGTATCCCGCTTACAATACACCAAACAGCACAGAGACAAGCCTCACACCTTCTGGCACAAAGTCATTTGGAGTGATGAGACCAAAATTGAACTTTTTGGCCACAACCATAAACACTACACTTGGAGAGGAGTCAACAAGGCCTATGATGAAAGGTACACCATTCCTACTGTGAAACACGGAGGTGGATCGCTGATGTTTTGGGGATTTGTGAGCTACAAAGGCACAGGAAATTTGGTCAAAATTGATGGCAAGATGAATGCAGTATGTTATCAAAAAATACCAGAGGAAAATTTGCACTCATCAGCCCAGAAGCTGCGCATGGGACGTACTTGGACATTCCAACATGACAATGATCCAAAACACAAGGCCAAGTCGACCTGTCATTGGCTACAGCAGAATAAAGTGAAGGTTCTGGAGTGGCCATCTCAGTCTCCTGACCTCAATATCATTGAGCCACTCTGGGAAGATCTCAAACGTGCAGTTCATGCAAGACAGCCCAAGAATTTACAGGAACTGGAGGCTTTTTGCCAAGAAGAATGGGCAGCTTTACCATCTGAGAAGATAAAGAGCCTCATCCACAACTACCACAAATGACTTCAAGCTGTCATTGATGTTAAAGGGGGCAATACACGGTATTAAGAACTGGGGTATGTAAACTTTTGATCAGGGTCATTTGGGTAGTTTCTGTTGTCATTATGATTTATAAAGAGTAAACACAGTCGATTGATAATAAATGGCTTCAGACAAACACTAACCATGAGTGAAAAAAGTTTTTGTGTTATCATTTATATTCTCTGAAAAATGGCCAAGAAATCATAAATTCTGCCAGGGTATGTAAACTTATGAGCACAACTGTATATATACACTGTATACCCATCTTAACAGTGAACCCCTGATCACCACAGTCGTGTGTGTGTTGAATGTGTTGTTCCAGATATATTCTCCTCAGTTCTCCTGTTCTAATCAGCTCCAGTCTTCTGGAAGGTTCTCCACTAGATGTTGGAGTGTGTCTGTGGGGATTAGTGATCATTCAGCTACATGAACATTAGTGAGATCAGACTCTGGTGTTGTGAGAGTGAGGAGGTCTGGGGGTCAGTGGGGTTTAGTCAGAGTGAGGGCTCTGTGTAGGACACTCCAGATCTTCACTCCAACCTTCACCTCCATGGAGATGCTTTGTGTACAGGGACATGGTCATGCTAGAGCAGGGTTCCAGTGAAACCGTGAACCTCCACACACAGACGTTCTGGACAACTGTGTGCCTCAGAGTTTGTGGAAACAGCTTGGGGCAAGAAATACATCTGGGTCTGCTGGTCAGGGGGCATTTACTTCAGCTGTATGGTGAATATTTACCTCAGATGACTTCAGCTTGCTTATTAACCATAAATCTGTAGTTTTCCCTCACATGAATTTAAATAAAATGATATATAACATGATACATTACTGAATCATTTGCTTTTAAGAGAACCAGGGTAATGATATTTTATTGAAGGGTAAACAAATAAATTAAGAGTTTAAATGGGAACACAATCACCACTTGGTGTAACGAGTTTATATCTTCAGGTTTATTTCCACTGTACACGTCCTGCCCATGTCAGATATTAATGTTGAAGGTTTATAACATTTTGTTTTATGTATATTTTTAACAGCGTAAATGAAATAAACAAGTTCCTCGTGCCAGAAGTGAATATTGCTCTTTAATAGGGACGGGCGGATCGATCCTAAAATATTGATATTTCCGATACTACCACTGTATCACTGAATCGATTCTCAAAAACAAGGATTGATCCTATCTGTTTTTTAAACAAGTGATTTTAGAACATTTTCATAGCAGTAGTATGCCGTATAGTATAGAAATACACTTAAATCGTAACGTCAATGGGGACTATATCTTCTTCTGCTGAATCACGGTGTAACAGCATACACACACTCAGTCCAAGGCAGGTTTTAAAGGGGTTCGTTTGAGTGTATGGCTGCGGTCATGACTGAATGAAAAAGAAGCATTATCTGGAGTTATTTCACTCCACTAAATAATGATGAAGCTTCATGTGACGTTTGTCAAAAAACAATACACCACTGTGGCAATACCACAAATATGGCAAAGCATTTAAAAGCCAAACACCCTATAGAGCAGTAGAGCTGAGGCGGGCAGAGGAGGTAACACAGACATGTCCCCCATCTTCTGGCTTGAGGCACAGTTCTTTAGCAGAATCCTTCCAGAGAGGTGGACATTGTCCAGGTACCAAGTGGTCATCAGATTATTTGAATACAAAAAGTCGAGGCATATTTATCACAGCTCTACTCTGTACAATACAGATTGTTTCAGATATGAAGATATTACAGTATTTCATGTGGAACAGAATATTACACTGCATATAAGAATTTAAACCGGATATTTTGTTTTAATCAGTAGGATTTTTATTAAAACCTTTTATACATTATTTTCCATCAGCCCATATCCATTTCTGTTACCTGATATCAGGTGGATATTCTTGTAAAGATGAAATCATTTATATATTATTCATAGCATTTAAAACATGTTTATTAAATAAATTACATAGTTGAAGTGTCAAGTAATGGTAAAATCCCTGGGAGGGATTTACTATCATTATAAATCCTTAATGCCTGTAACACAGCTTTAAGAACATAATATATGTATTATATTTTATAGATGACTCACAGAGAACATCGGAAATCACAAGAAGCACAGGAGAGATGATTGTAAGGGACCTCCAGCCAATCTGAGTTGTAGAAGACAGAGGATTTATTGCTCTTGTCAGGACTCTTGATCCACGTTACCAGATCCCTAGCGGGAAAAAGCAGACAGAGGGCACCATTAACAACCTGTATGCTGATTGTAAACCCAAAGTAAAGGCAGCATTACAACATGCAAACCAAAAGTCATTCTCACAACACATATGTGGACCTCAAGATCCACAGAGGCATATTTAACTGTGACCTGTCATTTTATTGACAACTGGCAAATGCAGGAATTTGTGCTAGAAACCTGCCGTTTCAGTCTACAGCACACAACGGACAATATTCGTGCAGAGCTGAAAAGAATAGCAGAAGAATGGGGCATAACTCCAAAGGTGCTTGCAGTTGTCACAGACAACGGTGCAAATATGGTCTCTGCAGTACATAAGGCTGGGTGGAAGCATTACCCATATTTTGGCCACACATTAAACTAGGTGGTCAACCATGCAATAAAAGCATCTCCTGAGACCTCTCACCTGCTGGAAAAATGCAGAAGCATTGCATCCTTTTTCCATCACAGCACAAAAGCCACAGAGAACCAAATCAACTGAAAGTGGCAGAACATAAACTGATTATTTCAGTTGAAACCAGGTGGAATTCAGCTTTCTACATGTTGGAGAGGCTACATGAACAAATGGATCCAGTTACCACAGCCCTCTGAGTGACCTGTGCTTTACAAATGAAGAGCGATCTGTTATCCACCTGATCATGGAGGCCTTTTGAGGAGGCAACAAATGAAGTATCAGCAGAAAAATACATTTCTGTCTCAAAGGTCATTCCTCTAGTATCATTGCTGCTTGGAGCAACTGCTGCCAGTGAGCATCAAGGTAGCTCTTTTGCCACAGAGCTGGCACAGCGTTGATTCCGTGGGATTGAAACCATACACAGCCTTGCTGCCAGCACCTTTCTTGACATTAGGTTTAAGCACCTGGCATTTCGTGACAAAGATCACGTGGAAGCTGTGAAAAAGCGACTCCTATCTGAAATGCAGGATGTCCACTCAGCTGCTGCACCACTAGAAGCTACCTCAACATCTGTCCTAAGGTCTGTGTCAGAACCTGCAGTGTGTGCCTCATCAGTGACAGTGACTCCTCCAGTGACCCCATACATCGATTCATCTACAGCTAAAGGAGGCATATGTGGGGATTTTGACTTACAGGTTCTATCAGCACAACAACAACAATCAGGAAGCAGTGATTCTGTCAGTGAAATGCGCCGCTATGCTGAAGTTCCCCAAAAACAAGACCCATTCTTTTGGTGGAGAAATCATGAACAAACCTTCCCAGCTCTCAGCAAACTAGCAAAAAAATATCTTGGGGTCAGTGCATCATCTGTCCCTTCTGAGAGAATGTTTCTCCCACGCAGGGGTCAGTCAAAAGAAAATTCTTTGGTCAGTCAAAGAAAAAACAGGCTAAAGGGGAAAAATGTTAATGTCAACATTCTCTTGTTTTATCTCAAAAACATGTAAAGGGAAGAAATGTTAAAAAATTATGAGAAAACGGTTTGTAGAAATGTGTTATAGATTTCTTATACAGGTTACTATTTGATTAAGAGTGTTCAGTATTTTTTAATAAATGTAGCAAAAAAACAACTCATGTCTATTGCAGTTTATGTAATATTACTAATGATGCCTCAAAAGACACTATCAAATCACTTACATAAAAATAGCATCGGTATCGGCGATACTCGTCCTGAAAGTGCTTGGTATCGCCCATCCCTACTCTCTAACGAACTCTAGCGGTCATCATAAAATTCCCACAATGCACTGCGTTGTTTGGTTTGGTTCGCGCGCACCCTTTACTCTTCTCAGAGGAATACCGCGAGTTACTATGGCAACATCTTATCAGATTTCTCCTCAGACTTCTGACCAATGACCAAAGTGGCTAATTAATCTTTTTTGTTTTGTAAAGTTGCGTATCCATCTGTACGGCTTCGGTTTATAGTTGTCTCGGTTAATTTACTGTTGTTTTTTTTAAAGATTTGAACATTTGCGTGCTTAGCGAGTTAGCTAACGTAGCGCGGAACGGCACTGCTGTCGCAGAGTGATGATGAAATCCCTGTAACGTAGTGTATTATGAAATAGGGTGAGTAGGATCGGTTTCACAGATCCCGGGTTTTTTAAAGTTATTTTGTACAACTTTACAGTCATGCTCTCATTGGTGAAATGGTGTGATTTCCGACACACACTCTAATTTCATATTTCCCCGCGGCCATCTTTGCGTAACAGATCAAAAAAAAAACAAAAAAAAAAACGTGCGGCGCTGCAGAGAGACCGCCGGCCCTGTAGGGGGCAGTGCAGAGAGCGTGGCGGTCAGGGCGCTCCAGAACAAAACCAACTCTCAAATGGCGGCACGAAAACGAAGCATAGTGTGGTCATTTTTCCAAGCCGAGGACGAGAAAAGAGTATTATGTCTCCTTTGTATGAAAACGGTTTTATATTTCGGTCACACGACCAACATGCTTCGCCATCTACGAGCGAAACATCCGAATGATTTCTCCGCCTTGGACAAGAGAAAATCCACAGCGGGAAAAAGCGCATCCAACCATAATAACGGCTGTGTAGAAGGTCTGGACTGCTGCTGTTTATTTACTGCTCTTTATGGCTCACTCTCGGGCTTATTTCTGTCTATTCTCAAACTTAATCCCAGTATAAACAGCGTGCTCGTTTTATATAAAGTCTCCGTGAGGTTAGCTAGGCTAGCTACTACTTGGTACCACCATTATCGTAATCTGCTTTAAAAAGGGCTGCACTGATTCAGTTCAAATAACAAAAGATAAGATAAAAAAATCCAGTCACGAAACATGTTTGGAGTAAACGCAGAGTGAAAGAGCTTTGAAGCAGTTCATTCAGGAGTTTATAGATTTTTGCGCGCGCGCTAGCCTGGCTAATTAGCTAGCAGGCTAATCTCAGCAGAATGTTCTTTCTTCTCGTCCTGCCATCTTTTTTTTTTCAGGCGCCATTTTTCGCCCCTGTGTGTTTTCTCACACTTACCGTCAGGACAGATAAAAACATTAAAATGTAATGTTTAAGTCTCAGTAAACATCTCGATATACACCGCGTCCTAATCCGGCGCCAGTGTCACGCGCGACTCTGTTCACTTCCACTAAAATGAATCACTCATTTTGAACTCGGTGTAATGGATCGAGCGAATCGGTTCTCTAAACCGACCGAATCGAAATGTTTCGAATCGAATCGACTGTCTTAGGGAGGAAGAGGTCCTGCGTTACTGACAAAAACACACGACTCATTTTCACTCATGATCCATAGCGCTGTGTCTCTATCATTATTATTATTTTGATTATTAATTTAAATAATTTTTAATTTTTTTTTTTTTTAAATTAATTTAAATAATCTTTTTTTTTCCTCCATGACTGACTTTTGGTTTTCTTTTTACGTCTCCGTCTTTACAGTGACCGTCATGATGGACGAGCAGCAAGTAGAAGTCCCGGCCGAGGTGGGAGACGCAGAGATGGACGGGGCAATCCGAGGAATCCTGTGCGCCGCCGCGGGAGAAGCGGCGACGGAAGGAGAGACGTCCGGGTGCGAGGGTGAGGGCAGGGGGGCTCAAGAGGGCAGCCCTGCACCCGCCCAAACCCCGACCTCGCGCAAATGGAGCGCAGTGTGGGTTCACTACCGCAAAGTGGACCAGGAGAAGAAGGCTCTGTGTTTGTTGTGCATGGAGAAGATCCAGCACCAGAGCAGCACCAGCAACCTCATCAGACACCTGCAGAACAAGCACCCTGCCGAGTATGCTCAGCTGGAGGAGCATTCACAGAAACGACCCCCAAAACGCAAAAGCGAGGATCCCGATTACGTCCCTGCGACCTCGCCCAAATCCCGTGCCATGCCAGCCGGCCGCCTCGTCCCGTCTCCGCTCGGCAGCGGTCTCACGGGTACTGATCTCCTCCACTTCTTTCACTCAGAAATTAATTAATTACTTTTTACTTGTCCTTAAGAAATGGATTACTTATTTATTTATTTCAGTTTTCCATTGCTCAAACTTACTAATCAACTCAAATTTCAGTATTTTTTATAAATCATTGTTGTTGTTTTACTATTTTTTACGTATTTTATTATTATAAAGGTATGAATAATTTGTTAAAATATAATAATTGTTAATTTCTTTAGTTTATTATTCTATATTAATTTAATTCAGTTATAAATTTACAGTATAATTTTATCATTAATAACCTTTACTTTTGCATTATTGTGGTGTTTTTCCCCCCAACATTTTCCTCTCTCCTCTTTTCCCCTGCAGTGAAGTTTATAATTGATTTATATTTTTGCCGTCTGTCTCTGTCTGTCAGTGGTGGACTGGAGTGATGGACGGAGGATCCTGGAGCGCGAGCGGGAGCTGACCGAGGCGCTGCGGCGTGTGCAGCAGGAAGAGGGACGGAGTCTGCAGCAGCAGAGGGATTTAATGCAGCAGATCAGAGAGCTGGATGCGGAGCGGCGGGTGCTCCAGAACCAGAAACGCGAGCAGGAGGACGAACATCACAGACTGAAGAGGGAAAAGGAGGAGCTGGAAACCATCAGGATGGAGCTCCAGAAAGAAAAGGAAGAACTCCATAAGGAGAGGGAGGAGCTGTTTAAGGCCAAGGAGGAGTTTCGGAAAGAGAGGGAGGAGCTGGAGAGGCAAAGACAGGAAATGCATAGAGAGGGACACATACAGGGCCAAGTGTCCGAGTTTTACAACTGTTGATTCGTCTTAATGCTTCACTGTTCTAGCAAGTTCTTTCCGGTTCTTTGTAATTTTTAAAATGTTTAGTGAACGTAGCTGACAGGTTTCTTCATTACTTTGCCTTTTCTCCTCTCTGGACGTATTCCATGTTGAGACAGGATGATGATGATGAGGGAGGACATTTTCCTGTAAACGATGCTTTTCACTGTGTAATTTTTAACATTGTAAGTTCTGCAGAACTCAATACAACACTCTCACACACTCCTGTCACCGAGCCGTCCTTTTCTAATCGCCTCAGTGTGTCCAGCGTGTTACCGGCTGAACCCGGACGGCAGCCTGTCCGTCGTGCTCTACAAAGTATTGGCATCCCTACCCTATCCATCGGTGGACCAGAAGATATGAGACAGCAGCAGTGTTACTGTGGAGAGTTTTCTTGTTTTGTTTTGTACTGAACCGTTTGTTTGGTAATGTTATGAGCTTCCATGACCGTTCCATGACCCCACCTTTCAGAAAAACAGCATATTTGAGATGTAGTCAGCTAAACCTGAGATTAGATATCCCTAGAAAGATCGTAATTAGTGACTTGTATTTCCTGAATATTGTTACACCTGGATTTATTATTATTATTATTTTTTTTTTTTTTTATCCACTTAGGGGTTTTTTTGTCCCACAGACTAGCCAGGGTTTTTTTTTTTTATATCCATCTTTGGTTCATTTTATAAATGAAATATATATCAAGGTTTTTATAAGTTGACTGACGGACATACTAAATCACTCTGATGTAGGACAAATGTTTCTTGTTCATAATGTGCATCATGCATAAAATATCCAACTGTTCAAGCGTACAGTTGTATTTTTCAAAGGCAGAAGAAATGAATTATAATTATTATAATGGGGGGGAAAAAAATCAGCTTGGCCCTGGTACCATGAAACTTTAAGTCCTGTTCCTACAAAGCTGAACTCCGTGCATGTCGAGTTTCATCTTCATTCCTGATTAAATAAAAACATTTCAGAAACACTCTTATTGCATAAATCATTAAATACCAACAAACTCTCAGCTTAATGAACAGTTTTTCTTTTAAATAAAGGCCACATGAGCCTTACAGTTGAAGAGTTAGGGTTGAGTTTAAATAAATGAATTTATAGATATATAGCCATTTAAACGTACTCATTTAGTTTAATTAAATTTCTAAAAATAAATATCTTCATTGCGCATGCTTAAAGCTTCAATCAAGCTGCGTGCCCCAGACTCAGTCCTCGCCACTGCGCATGCGCGAACGTCCGCACGAACGACCCAGACATAGACTTTACGAAACTAACATTTTATTATTCTTTAAACAAACTGTTCACTGTAACATAGTATATATTTTTCACATCTTAAGTCTGAAGACGCATACATCTGGTACAAAAAGTGTTTGTTAACTGTAAACAAACACACCTTTGACTGTCCTCGTGACTGTATAATCTGAAAGGTTTTGTGAATGGTTCTGTATGGTTAATATCACTCTGCTGACAGAAAAAAAATAAAGAGCTAAAGCAACATTAAAAGTCGTTAAAAACAACGTTTGTGTCTTTGCCTAGTTGTTTTCTCCTAACAAGTGTGAGTGTAGTGATGTTCAGTGGTGATTAAGAGCCCCCTAGTGGTCACTAAGGCGCAGCGCACTGTACGATACTGATCCTTCTGGGTTGCCATAAAGACATAAAGCTCATAACTTTATTTAAAGAAATAAAGTTTCGAAATGTCTCTTAAAATGCATCAAAATGATGTTCGATTATATCTCCAGATCCAGTGATTATAGCTTTGTTTGTGCAGGAGCTCGCGGACGCTCGCGTTCAGCGTTATTACCGCTATGTGTCTAATAGACACGCACGAGAATACTACCTGATTCTCCAGTAACCATGTTTTCATGAAGAGCTGCTGCTTGAACACATCGCGCACGTGAATTCTTTGTGTGAATGCATATGTTTCTTCTGACTGAAGTTTACAGTATTTTTTTGCCCTGAATGCTTACACTTATTCTGTTGAAAATTGCAGAAATAAATTGGACAGCATTATCCGCTGTGTGTGTGTGTACTCATCCTTTAAACGAGCATATATTGCATGAGTACTGGTCGATCAAATGTGAAGAGAAGTGGACTGTCTAAATCCACAAAATGTGTCTTTTTTTAAATTCCGCGCGCGCACAGCTTGTTTGTCCACGCGCGCAGTTGTCGAGTCACGTGACACCGTGCAACGAAAACGCATTCAAAATGGCTGGAGGTTGACTTCTCATAAATAACGACGCTTCGGTTTAAGACCAGATTTCTTCGGATTTGTTTACAGAGCAGACATTTTTCTCATGCTGATGTGGTTCCTTTTAATTCTGACTTAAATCCAGTTGAAGGAAAGTTGACTTTGGAGATATATTTTGACTTAACAAGCGACTGTTTTTGTGAGGGCAGATCCTTCAGAGCTTCAGCTCCATCATGGCTTTCCACTACTGCCCACAGTGCGGCTCTAAACTGCAGCCGGGCTTTAAGTTCTGTCCGTCGTGTGGAGAGAAGCTGCCCTGCCCTGCCCTGTTAGATCTCCCTGAATCCACACACATGGAGTGGTCAGCAGAACCCGAGCCGGAGCCGGTGTTGAAGGTCAGCTCACAGGTCCAGGCTCAGAGCATGACAGGTACACACTCCTGAACTAATTCACTTTATTTTATTTTACTGCGTTGTCATGAGAAGTGCATTCTGTTGTAGAAATTTATCTACACTTCTGTAGAGTGTTTATTACACAGAAGAACTTTAACTGATTGTACTGAAATGTTTATAACGAGGGTCACCCAGGTAGATCTCAGACCCCTGGATGTCCAGTTATACTCTACTGACTGCAGCTGGACTTTACATTGGTCCGAAATTGGAGTCACCTCACAAACGGCTATTAAATAGCAATAAGGGCAAAGGATTAACTCAAAAAACTGACCAGAAAATGATTTTTAATATAACTAATCCTCACAAATTATAGAGCCAGACTCTGATATCTATATTCTAACTCTACTCTACTCTTATCTCTTCTGGGATACGGGTCAGTGTTTTGTGAAGCTTCTGAAGAGCAGCAATAAATAAAAAAATAAAACCTGTTTTTTATTTCTTTCAGATTCTGCAAGGCGTATGGAAAATTCTGATCTGGACTGTAAGTGTCCATCATATTTAAAGTTTAAGGTGGATTTTCTCTCGCAAAAAAGTCACATGTTTTGTGATTGTTGCAGTTAAAACACTTAGACTTGCTGCAGAAGAAACTTATGGACTTTTCTTTTGTGCTTTTTATTTATTTGTTTATTTTTTGGCAGACATATGTAATGACTTTCTGTGATTGCAGTTTGTCATAAATAATAATCAGCCTCAGACCGGATCAGACTCCAGTTTAATTTTATGTAAAAAAACACACACATTTTAAACCTCTGTGATTGTTTGGCTTTCTGTAGACACAAATCGTAGTCGCATGTGGTCACACGTTCCAGCAGGAGCAGAAAACACGACTGAAATCAGACAAAAATGATATGAAAGCAATCGAAAAGCCCAGGTTTTAATTGTGAGCCGGGATTAAACCCAAAACAGATCTGCTTCTGACCAATCAGAATCCAGCAGTGTTGTGCCGCTGCTACACACTCCACCTGTTGTGTCTGACTGATTCAGTCATGATCCTGAAATCCTGCTCATTGTGTAGATTTTCAGATGTATAGATTACAGATTACATTCAGCTTCATGTTGTTCCTTCCCTACAGATGCTTCTGGAGATCCTTCGTCCTCCTTCTCCTCTTCCTCCTCATCAGCACTGATTCGCTCTCCCATCAAACCCCCACTGAGATCCGCCATGAGGAAATCCTGTCCACGTCTGTCCACACCTCCCAAACCTGCAGCAATCAAGGGTGAAAGATCTGAACACACCCATCTTACACTCCTCTGATTAGACTAGAGCCATAAAGTTCTTATCAATTCCTCTGGGATTTCAGATCAGAGCGCGGTCTCGTCTCCACGGAAACGAAAAGCGGCGCTGGAAACCAAAGAAGAGGAAGTGCACACGGCTGTGACATGTCAGTCTCCTCAGACTCCGCCCTCAGGTGAGCCGCTGGGGGAAGTACTGAGAGGTAGACGGATAAACGTTTTCCTTTCTTTAAAGCCTGTATTTAATCTTTAAAAAGTAAATAATCCTGTCTCGGTTTTAAAGGCAAAGTGAAGCGGACGAAGCGAGCGAGTGCCGTGGAGCCTGTGCAGGAAGGACTGGTGTTATGTGACCAGTCAGGAAAGAAGTGGACGCTCGGGAAGCTGTTGAGTCAGACGGACGTGGAGCTGATGTATGAAGGTGCGGTCAGTCGTCACCTCAATGATTTCACTTCATTCAGAACGCTGAGCAGGTATTAAAGCGGCAGTGTGTAAAGGATTAGAGCGGCAAACAAGGAGCTTGTGCAGACAACATGGCAGATCTCACGATGCAGATTCCAGAGCGATGTCACTGAAATATCAAACATAAAAATGTAGAGGATTTGATACATAAGGAAAAGGAGCGAGGGGGAGGAGTCTGTTTCCACATGTGGGAGGAGTCCTGTGGAGAGCTGTAAAGGATGATGTTATATTAGGTTTGAGAACAGTACTAGGTGAAGAGCGACTTGTAAAAGTGTGTGATGTTACATACTGTGTGTGTGTGTGTGTGCACGCGCAGTGCAACAGGCTGGTGTACGGAGCTCATCTAATGAAATGAAACACATAATGAGATTGGTAAGAACAAACACACATTTTGTGTATTTTATATGGGTGTGTATGTATTTATTGGTTTATTTTTACATTGTGTTTGCATTCTGTGTGTGTGTGTGTGTGTGTTCCTGTTCAGGGTACAAAAGATGGACAGCTGTTTAATGAACAGAATTTTCTCCAAAGAGCTGCCAAACCTGCTGCAGGTCAGTGTGTAAGTTTTGTGGTTGTTGATAAATGCATGCATACACACACACACACACACACACACACACACACACCCCTAGCAGAAACCGTTTGATTTGCTTTCCACAAACATTGATTGTCATAGATGTAAAATATTCTAATAGGTTCTCTTCTGATTTTCCTGTGATGCCTCCTGAAAATCCTTTGGATAGTTACCTTTCATGTAATATACTAGCTAAGGGCTAAATTTCCATTATTTACAGTTTAATGAATAATAAGGCATCTTCCTCCTTAGATAACATTAAGAGAGCTTGGGAGGAAGACCTTGGTGGACCACTTTCTGATGACATTTGGAACTGTGTTCTTAGGCAGGTCCATTCCTCGTCTACACGGCCCCTCACTCTCATTCAGTAGTACACAGAGCTCATATATCCAAAGTTAAATTAGCCCAAATGTTTCCTGGTACTAGCTCCTTGTGCAATAGGTGTCCGTGTGCTGAGGGTACTGTAATCCATATGTTCTGGACATGTCCAAAATTAGAGTGTTACTGGCGATTGATATTTAACACCCTCTCTATGATTCTTCAACACAGATCAGAGCCAGAACCTCTACTGGCATTATTTGTTATTTGATTTCAATGCACAGAATCCTTGCCTTTCCCTGTCTGTTGGCTCCCACAGCCCCCACCCCCCCACCCCACATTTTCAGTGGATTAGAGAAATGACGTCTCTACCTTAAAAAGATTAGGTACTCATTCAGAGGATCGGGAAAAAACTTTTTTAGGATGTGGCGCCATTTCATTATGTTGACCATTTTAGATAATTATTATTGAACCCCCCCACCCCCTTTTAATTAATTAATTTTCTTCATTATTATTATTATTATTATTATTTTATTTTTGTTTATTAACAACCTCTGTAATTCTTATCGGATTTAATGGCCAGCCTGAGCGCTGCTCTTGGGTTTTGTGGGTAAGGGCTGGGGGTTTGTTAGTTTTGTAAATGCATATTGAAAATTCAATAAAAATATTAAAATCAAAATATTCTACTAGGTTCTTACTGAAGTAAGTGTGTGTTTGTTTATATGTTTTCAGTGGAGAGATGGATGAAGACCCACAGGTTGAACTTCCTCGGAATTCCATCAAGTGTTGGTTTTGGTCTCCATGAAACATACAGGTGTGTTTGTGTGTGTTAATGTGTGTGTGTGTGTTAATGTTTGTGTGTGTGTTAATGTTTGTGTGTGTGTGTGTCACATTGCAGGTTTTTGATATTTCCTGATATGGGCTGCACGCTGCAGTCACTTCTGGACACACAGACGGCGAGTCTCAGTGAGAGAGAAGTCCTGAAGCTGGCGCTGCGATTAGTACGCTTCTCCTCTTTACTGTCCAGTTGTTTTGGTTTGCCTTCACTCTTCATTTCCTTTTCTTTATGTTTGTTTTAATATCCTTTCATTTTTTTCACCATCATGACTGTAACTACATGCTGACTTTATCTAAAGGAACATATACAATAAGTGTGTGTGTGTGTGTGTGTAGCTGGACGCGCTGGAGTACCTCCATGAAAATGAGTACGCTCATGCAGACCTCCATGCAGGAAACGTCTACATCAGGACAGAGGGAGATTCTCAGGTGAGCTCACTCTTTATCCATCGTCCAGATTCTGCTCTACATGATGAGTTTATTAAATTAAACACTGACCATTTGGTCAGAGCCACTGTTCCAGAGAATTAATTAACACTTACTGACCAGTCAGAGAGCAGAACTCAGCAGCTCTGTGGATTAAACACTTGGGCTGTTGTTCACGTGTGTAATAACTAACGTTCTGACAAATTTTGGTGTGTGTGTGTGTTGTAGGTTTTTCTGTCAGGTTTTGCTCACACATTCCGGTTCTGTCCAGGAGGGAATCATGTGGAATACCGGGAAGGCGGCCGGACGCCACACCAAGGAAACCTTAACTTCATCAGTGTAGATTCACACAAAGGGGCCGGTAATGAACGCACACACTCACGCACACACACTCACGCACACACACTCACGCACACACACTCACGCACACACACTCACACACGCGCACGTACACACACACACACACACCTCTACTTTGCTATCCTACCACCTGATGGGCTTTTATTTGTTTTTGTGTGCCTGTGTGTGTGTCTGTGTTCCCATGTGTGTGGGTCCCTGTCCCTGTGTGTGTGTGTGTGTGTGTGTGTGTGTACTCCACAGGTCCATCTCGGCGCAGTGATCTACAGTCTCTAGGTTTTTGTCTGCTCTTCTGGTTGACCAACACACTGCCCTGGAGTTCCATCATCACTCAGCCAGGCTCAGCTATTTCTGCTCAGAAGGAAAGGTGTATAAAACACACACACACCATCAATAATCCCCTGCTCTCAGTTACTTCATTTAATTACTAATGATTACAGTCCAAATATTCCAAACACCCACAGCTAGACACAGGCACAGGTACACACACACAGCTAGACACCACTGAGTACAATAGTTTACACGACAATACACTAAAACATATTTATTGTTTTTAAAGCCCGTTATTTACGATAATAAACGGTGATGATTTTCACTTGGTCATTTAGTGCGCGCGCGTGTATGTATGCACGTGCTCGTGTGTGTGTGTGTGTGTGCGTGCACGCGCGCGTACTTAACTTCTTTTAATGAGAAGTGTGGACCTGCTTATTCTGCGTAATCTGGTCCCAAGCCGGTTGGCAGGACGACACGCATGTCCAGAGAAGTGTCCAGCTTGTTTTGTATTTTTAGTCTTCCGTTCTTTAGTTCAGCGACTGAATCTGGAGTCAGATAGATTTTTCACACCGCTTGTCTTTTAATTCACTGAACACTTCTCCTGGGGAAAGTAGCGAGAGAAAATTCCCCATCATGTGATCAGATGCACGTGAGTCAGGGGATGGAGGCCTAGTTTTTATTTCGCATTTATTTTAATGTTTCTATAAGTGTTTCTATTCAAAGTTATTATTCTCGTTATTGTTTTATTATAATTATTAAAATTGCATGAATTAATCTTTGAACTTTTTCCTTAAATCATCCTGGTGACCCATTTTTTATGTCTTGACACCCACCTGAGGGTCACAACCCAGGGTTTGAAAACCTGTGCTCTTGTCTACACGTCACTGGGAACTCTTACCTGGAATTCTTCTGTTTTTATCTGGAGAGAAACTGAAAAATAAACATAGATATTATTTCTTTTAAATAAACATTTTTCTGTTTTCAACCCAGTATCCAGGGGGGTACAAACTTTTGCACAGGTACGACTGTATTAATGAAGACTGAAGGTTGTTCTCTCTCTCTCTCTCTCTCTCTCTCTCTCTCTCTCTCTCTCTCTCTATCTCTCTCTCTCTCTCTCTCTCTATCTCTCTCTCTCTCTCTCTCTCTCTCTCTCTCTCTGTGTGTGTGTGTGTGTGTGTGTGTGTGTGTGTGTGTGTGTGAGTACAGGTACATGAACGATGTTCCTGAATTAATGAAACACTGTTTTAAAAAGAAGAAAGTTTCAGGTGAGTGTTTTGATATTATTACGGATTGATGCTTTTAATGGTGTGAGCTAGCGTTTGTTCAGAAAAAGAAATAAATAATTGTGTGTGTGTGTGTGTGTGTGTGTGTGTGTAGGTGCCTTACAGAGTTACCTGTCTCAGGTGATGAGCCTATATTACACAGAGAAGCCCAATTACTCTGAGCTGAAGCTGGGGCTTAACGAGGCTTTAAAGCAGTCAGGTGGATCTCTGAATGAGCCTCTGGCTTTCAGGTACAACCACCACTACACAGCCACCACTACACAGCCACCTCTACACAACCACCACTACACAACCTACACGACCCCCTCTACACAACCTACAATGACCCCCTCTACACAACCTACACGACCCCCTCTACACAACCTACAATGACCACCTCTACACAACCTACACGACCACCACTACACAACCTACACGACCACCCTCTACACAACCTACACGACCACCTCTACACAACCTACACGACCCCCTCTACACAACCTACAATGACCACCTCTACACAACCTACACGACCACCACTACACAACCTACACAACCACCCTCTACACAACCTACACGACCACCACTACACAACCTACACAACCACCCTCTACACAACCTACACAACCACCCTCTACACAACCACCCTCTACACAACCTACACGACCACCACTACACAACCTACACGTCCACCTCTACACAACCACCCTCTACACAACCTACACGACCACCTCTACACAACCTACACGACCACCCTCTACACAACCTACACGACCACCCTCTACACAACCTACACGACCACCCTCTACACAACCTACACGACCACCCTCTACACAACCTACACGACCACCACTACACAACCTACACGACCACCTCTACACAACCACCCTCTACACAACCTACACGACCACCTCTACACAACCACCCTCTACACAACCTACACGACCACCCTCTACACAACCTACACGACCACCACTACACAACCTACACAACCACCCTCTACACAACCTACACGACCACCACTACACAACCTACACGACCACCCTCTACACAACCTACACGACCACCCTCTACACAACCTACACGACCACCCTCTACACAACCTACACGACCACCACTACACAACCTACACGTCCACCTCTACACAACCACCCTCTACACAACCTACACGACCACCTCTACACAACCTACACGACCACCCTCTACACAACCTACACGACCACCCTCTACACAACCTACACGACCACCCTCTACACAACCTACACGACCACCACTACACAACCTACACGTCCACCTCTACACAACCACCCTCTACACAACCTACACGACCACCTCTACACAACCACCCTCTACACAACCTACACGACCACCTTCTACACAACCTACACGACCACCTTCTACACAACCTACACGACCACCTCTACACAACCTACACGACCACCTCTACACAACCTACACAACCACCCTTTACACAACCTACAATGACCACCTCTACACAACCTACACGACCACCACTACACAACCTACACGACCACCTCTACACAACCTACACAACCACTCTCTACACAACCTACACGACCACCTCTACACAACCACCCTCTACACGACCACCTCTACACAACCACCCTCTACACGACCACCTCTACACAACCTACACGACCACCTCTACACAACCACCCTCTACACAACCTACACGACCACCTCTACACAACCACCCTCTACACAACCTACATGACCACCTCTACACAACCTACACGACCACCTCTACACAACCTACACGACCACCTCTACACAACCTACACAACCACCCTTTACACAACCTACACAACCACCCTTTACACAACCACCCTTTACACAACCTACAATGACCACCTCTACACAACCTACACGACCACCTCTACACAACCACCCTCTTCACAACCTACACGACCACCTCTCCACAACCTACACGACCACCCCTACACAACCTACACGACCTCCACTACACAACCTACACAACCACCCTCTTCACAACCTACACGACCACCTCTCCACAACCTACACGACCACCTCTACACAACCTACACGACCACCACTACACAACCTACACAACCACCCTCTACACAACCTACACGACCACCACTACACGACCACCTCTACACAACCTACACGACCACCTCTACACAACCACCCTCTACACAACCTACACAACCACCTCTACACAACCACCCTCTACACAACCTACACGACCACCACTACACAACCTACACGACCACCCTCTACACAACCTACACGACCACCTCTACACAACCTACACGACCACCCTCTACACAACCTACACGACCACCCTCTACACGACCACCTCTACACAACCTACACAACCTACACGACCACCCTCTACACAACCACCCTCTACACAACCTACACAACCACCCTCTACACAACCTACACGACCACCACTACACAACCTACACGACCACCACTACACAACCTACACAACCACCTCTACACAACCACCCTCTACACAACCTACACGACCACCACTACACAACCTACACGACCACCACTACACAACCTACACGACCACCTCTACACAACCACCCTCTACACAACCTACACAACCACCTCTACACAACCACCCTCTACACAACCTACACGACCACCTCTACACAACCTACACGACCACCACTACACAACCTACACGACCACCCCTACACGACCACCCCTACACAACCTACACGACCACCTCTACACAACCACCCTCTACACAACCTACACAACCACCTCTACACAACCACCCTCTACACAACCTACACGACCACCTCTACACAACCTACACGACCACCCTCTACACAACCTACACGACCACCTCTACACAACCTACACGACCACCACTACACAACCTACACAACCACCCTCTACACAACCTACACGACCACCTCTACACAACCACCCTCTACACAACCTACACGACCACCTCTACACAACCTACACAACCACCCTCTACACAACCTACACGACCACCTCTACACAACCTACACGACCACCTCTACACAACCACCTCTACACAACCACCCTCTACACAACCTACACAACCACCTCTACACAACCACCCTCTACACAACCTACACAACCACCCTCTACACAACCTACACGACCACAACCTACACGACCACCTCTACACAACCATCCTCTACACAACCTACACAACCACCCTCTACACAACCTACACAACCACCCTCTACACAACCTACACGACCACCTCTACACAACCACCCTCTACACAACCTACACAACCACCCTCTACACAACCTACACGACCACCCTCTACACAACCTACACAACCACCCTCTACACAACCTACACAACCACCCTCTACACAACCTACACGACCACCTCTACACAACCACCCTCTACACAACCTACACGACCACCTCTACACAACCACCCTCTACACAACCTACACGACCACCACTACACAACCACCCTCTACACAACCTACACGACCACCTCTACACAACCACCCTCTACACAACCTACACGACCACCTCTACACAACCACCCTCTACACAACCTACACGACCACCTCTACACAACCACCCTCTACACAACCTACACGACCACCTCTACACAACCTACACGACCACCCTCTACACAACCTACACGACCACCTCTACACAACCTACACGACCACCTCTACACAACCACCCTCTACACAACCTACACGACCACCCTCTACACAACCTACACGACCACCCTCTACACAACCTACACGACCACCTCTACACAACCACCCTCTACACAACCTACACGACCACCTTCTACACAACCTACACGACCACCCTCTACACAACCTACACGACCACCCTCTACACAACCTACACGACCACCTCTACACAACCTACACGACCACCTCTACACAACCTACACGACCACCTCTACACAACCTACACGACCACCTCTACACAACCACCCTCTACACAACCTACACGACCACCTCTACACAACCACCCTCTACACAACCTACACGACCACCTCTACACAACCTACACGACCACCTCTACACAACCTACACGACCACCTCTACACAACCACCCTCTACACAACCTACACGACCACCTCTACACAACCTACACGACCACCCTCTACACAACCTACACGACCACCCTCTACAAGACTACCACTACACACAGATCACACACACATCCCTACAGTGTAGAATAATCTGTAATCATGAATACAGGTGATTTTTTTTTTTTTTTTTTCCCTCCCTTTCCCCCAGGTGAAGAAAACAGAGTGAGAAGAGGTGACTCCAGAGGTGACTCCAGAGGTGACCCCAGAGGTGACCCCAGACTGCCTTGAGTTTTATAATAAATCATTTGCTTTTAGAGGAAACGGGATTGTTCTCACGACGTGTTCAGGGTGTGTGTGTGTGTGAAACATTTTAAACCACAGGACTGTCACTGTGGATTGATTTTGATGTTGGAGCCATCGACACTGGTTCAGAAACGGACATCACTGGTGGTGTTAATGGTGTTAAAGGTTTTGATAGTTTTATTTTTAATAGTAGTTATTAATCATTGTTAAGTGTGTGCATTTGACAATAAACCATTTTATTTAAAGTTCTGCTGTTTTAATCTGGGTTATCTATCTGTCTGTCTATCTATCCATCTGTCTGTCTATCCATCTGTCCTTATATATGTCTGTCTGTCTGTCTATCTTGTAAGGTTTCTACCTCATGTTGTCTCTGGGTTTTTTTTCCTCATCTCAGTTACACTATATTGGCAAAAGTTTTGGGACACCTCTCCAAATCACCTTGGCATGCAGACTGCTCCTATACACATTAGTGAAAGAATGGGTCACTCTCAGGATCTCAGTGAATTCAGGTGTGGTACTGTGATAGGTTTCCAGATGTACAATAAGTCCACTCATGAAATTGCCTCACTACTAAATATTCCACGCTCAACTATTAGTGGTGTTATAACAAAGTGGAAGCAACTGGGAACAACAGCAACTCAGCTACGAAGTGGTAGACCACGTAAAATCACAGAGAGGGGTCAGCGCATGCTGAGGATCACACTGCACAGAAGTCTCCAACTTTCTGCAGTCAGTAGCTACAGACCTCCATGGGGTCTTCAGAGCAAGAACAGTGAGTAAAGAGCTTCATGGAATGAGTTCTCATGGCCAAAGAGCTGCGTCCAAGCATTATATCACTAAGTGCAATACAAAGCACCAGATGCAGTGGTGTAAAGCTGACCACCACTGGATTCAATTTTTTTTTTTTTTTTCCAATTTTATTTGTATAGTGCTTTTAACAAAGAGCGTTGTCTCAAAGCAGCTTTACATGAGAAACGACATAAGAAAACAACAAACATATAACCAGACAGACAGACAGTCCTAGATGTTATCCCAAGTGAGCAAGCCTGAGGCGACTGTGGCAAGGAAAAACTCCCTTAAATGGTAAGAGGAAGAAACCTTGAGAGGAACCAGACTCAAAAGGGAACCCATCCTCATTTGGGTGACAATTGTGTGATGCAGATACAGCATGTGTATAGTGTTATGTAAATCAATAAGGAGGTTGTTGTCCACAGCGCTGCTTGAATATCCCAATCCTCACAAGCAGAACCCGGCTGGAGCTGGTCCATCTCCGGATGCCACTGGAGCACAGTCTCTGTATGCCTCGGGGTGGGTAGAAGGAGGGAAACAATGGAACAGCATTAGCGTAGCTGCTGTTCATAATATTAGCAGCACTAGATGATAATGTGTATTTAATCAGATGTACTGGAGCACAAGGTTATGGGATGCTAGATGTATGTCAGGATAAAGAGATAAGTCTTTAGTCTATATTTAAACTGGGAGACTGTGTCTGAGCCCCGAACACTGTCAGGAAGACTATTCCAAAGTTTAGGAGCTAAATACGAAAACGCTCTACCCCCTTTTGTGGACTTTGATATTCTGGGAACTACTAGAAGTCCGGAGTTTTGTGATCTTAAAGAGCGTGGTGGATTGTAACGTGTTAGAAGACTGGAGAGATAGGTGGGAGCTAAACCAATTAGAGCCTTGTACGTGAGTAGAGCTAATTTATAGTCAATTCTAAGTTTAACAGGTAGCCAGTGCAGGGATGATAATATTGGGGTTATATGATCATATTCTCTTGATCTGGTAAGAACTCTGGCGGCTGCATTCTGGACTGACTGTAGCTTGTTTATTGAAGATGCAGGACAAACACCTAGTAATGCATTACAATAGTCCAGTCTGGAGGTCAGGAATGCATGAACTAACTTTTCTGCATGAGATACAAATAAAATGTTCCTAAGCTTGGCGATATTTCTAAGATGGAAGAAGGCTGTTTTTGTGATATTGGAAATATGATTTTCAAAGGATAAGTTGCTGTCTAATATTACACCCAGGTCTTTCACTGTTGAGCTAGTAGTAACAGTGCATCCTTCTAGGTGCAAGCTGAATTGCGAGAGCTTCTGTGTACTGGTTTTTGGGCCAATAAGTAATATCTCTGTCTTGTCAGAATTTAATAATAGGAAATTATCGGTCATCCAATCTCTAATATCTTTGACACACTCAGTTAGTCTAGACAAATTAGATATTTCATCTGGTTTTGATGAGATATATAACTGGGTATCATCGGCATAACAATGGAAACTAATCCTATGCCTTCTAATGATGTTACCCAATGGAAGCATGTAAACTGAGAAAAGCAGAGGTCCTAAAACTGACCCTTGTGGGACCCCGTATTTCACTGGTACTACACTGGACAGTTCTCCATTTAAATCTACAAAGTGGTATGGATCAGACCGGTAGGATCTAAACCATTTTAATGCCTGTCCCTGCATACCTGTGATTTTGTAAGCGATCGATGAGGATATTATGATCTATAGTGTGGAATGCAGCACTAAGATCAAGCAGGACTAAAATGGAGATGCAGCCTTGGTCCGAAGCTAAAAGCAAGTCATCTGTGATTTTAACTAGTGCAGTTTCTGTGCTATAATGGGGCCTGAAAGCTGACAGAAATTCTTCAAGGATATTGTTTTCCTGTAGAAAGGAGCATAATTGAGCTAACACCTTTTCTAATATTTTAGATATAAACGGAAGGTTTGAAATCGGTCTGTAATTTGATATTACATCAGGGTCTAGTTTCGGTTTCTTAAGAAGAGGCTTAATAACTGCTAACTTAAGAGATTTTGGGACATGACCTAGAAATTATGAAGAGTTAATAATATTAAGAAGAGGCTCTCCAGCTGCATGTATCACTTCTTTCAGCAGTCTAGTTGGAATTGGATTCTAGAGCAGTGGAGATGTGTTCTCTGGAGTGACCAATCACGCTTCTCTGTCTGGCCATCTGATGGACAAGTCTGGGTTTGGCGTTTACCGGGAGAACAGTACTTACCTGACCACATTGTGCCAAGTGTAGGGGGGGGTTATGGTATGGGGTAGTTTTTCAGGGGTTGGGCTCGGCCCCTTAGTTCCAGTGAAAGGAACTCTTAATGCTTCAGCTTCATACCAAGACATTTTGGAGAATTTCATGCTCCCAACTTTGTGGGAACAGTTTGGGGATGACCCCTTCCTGTTCCAACATGACTGCACACCAGTGACCAAAGCAAGGTCCATAAAGACATGGATAAGTGAGTTTGGTGTGGAGGAGCTGCACTGGCCTGCACAGAGACCAAAGTATAATCACTGTCTAGTCAATCTGTTTTGCTGTATAAAGTATTTGCCAAGTATTTTGCCTTTCCCATTAATGGACAGAGCACAGCAAGAGCACTGAGTAAGCTCTAGAAATGTTAGGATGTTTTAAACACTGCACAGTGACCTGTTTCACCGGAAATGTTCCTCAAGAGGGCAGCAGAGACGCGCGCATGACTTCACACCCACCCCGGAACTTAAAACTCTTAGACGTGTTTCTACACGGAGCGAAAACACGAGCGCAGCGTTCAAGCGAGCCGCCAATTCAACTGTCTGGTTTTGAGAGAGAACTGGTGTATCGTGTGAGCTGTTACATTGAGAAACGAGAATAAAAATACCCATAAACAGTTTTTAAACATGTAACTGTGAAGTAAATACACGTCCAGAAAGGAATTTTAAGCGTGTTTATGCTGTAATGCGGCGCTGCAGGACTGAGAGTGACCCGGAGCCGTGGATCGAGCAGCTGGTTCTAAACCGCGGTGAAGGGCAGAGAGCCACGAGCGTCCGAGCTCATGTAGTCGGGGTGAGACTCCTGATATAATGCTTTTAAATGGAAGAAATTCATCAGACATGTGGCATAAAGCTGGCTAAATGAGGCTGCTGTCTGTGTGTACACGATAAAGTGTATACTCGGTAAACAAACAGCTAGAGAGCCTGGATCTTAAAACTACCATGAGCCGTATACTACCAGGGTTGCCAGATTGGAAGATTTCCAACACAACTCCAGCTTAAACCCCGCCCATTTCAACTCTGTCTATCTTTCTATCTACATACCTATCTATCTGTCTATCTATCTATCTACATCTGTCTGTCTCTCATCATTTGCATGGTTTTATAAATTACATTTCAGTCATGCATGTGATTTCTTTCTTTCTTTCTTTCTTTCTTTCTTTCTTTCTTTCAAGATGTTCATTGCTGAGTCAAAATCACTTAAATCAAATGTAAAAGCCTTGGTTTATTTAAATATGCATTATGTTTATCGATAGCACGGAATCATAAGACTGTTGGAACGTTTCAAGGAGCGTGGCCAAGGGGGAAGTTCCAGAGCAACTTGGGGGCGGGGCTAAAACAGTGTGTAGTAGTTGTAGTGAAAACTACAGAATGTGAGACATTTTCAGAGCATTTTAAGCTACAAATGTGTGTGTAAATCTAAAAGGCATGATAAATATTTATTTTTTTAAAATAATCTGGAATATAATGGCTCACTGAGGTGGCAGGTTTTCCCCATGTGCCATGCCCTGATAAATAGTCTTAAATGGAGAGTATATGTGTACTGTGTCTCTGTCTAATTGTGTGTGTGTGTGTGTGTGTGTAGGTGAGTGACTTGACCGAGTCTCAGTGCACGGATGC
This sequence comes from Hemibagrus wyckioides, assembly GCF_019097595.1. NCBI lineage: Eukaryota > Metazoa > Chordata > Actinopteri > Siluriformes > Bagridae > Hemibagrus > Hemibagrus wyckioides. Next base: position 1,306,595 of record NC_080719.1, read on the forward strand.
GAGCGATGCCTGCATGCTGTTCTTGTCTGATGGGACCGTGTTCATCCCCGCGGTGCTCAGCGCCGCCGCCTGGGAGCACATGCAGGAGTGAGTACAACACACAACTTATTAACTACGTGTTATGACACCAGCCACTAAACACCTGAGCCCTAGCCTAATTTTACACCATCATCAACATCAGCAGCAGCTTATTGTGTTAAATCAGCCTGAACCTGTCGATCCAAAACACAGTTAAAAACCTGAATTTAACAAAAGCTCCACACCCTGAGGCAGCGCTATCTTCTACTCAGTTCACTCCAGGAGCATTTTTACCACAAAACAATATAGAAAAGAGATGTCTCTGTTTTTCAGACAGATACACAGACATATAAACATGTGTTTCGATTTCAGGACAGTTAAAAACATAAGAGTTATACAAATATCTAAGGTTCAGAAGTGAATAATAATTAGTTTACTTGATAGAAATGTAAGCTTTATTGTATTTAACATTGTAAAAATGTTCCTTATTTTAGGAATTATTTTGTATAGAACATTAACGGAATTGTTCTAAAACTGTAGCTTATTCATTCAAGTCAGTGGTGGATTATTTATTTATTTATTTATTTATTTAAAAGATGTAGGGGTACACAGTGTAATACTTTATTAATATTAAAAGTAAATCTTATCTATATTTATTTATTCTCTATCAATTTTTCTTAACATTTTCAGGATTTTGCCTTAATAATTCACATTTTACTATCTATTAGTTTATTTAATGGGTATTGGTGGTGTGTGTATATATTTATATATATACACACACACTATATACATATATACATATATATATACATATATATATATATATATATATATATATATATATATATATATATATATATATATATATATATATACACTATATTGCCAAAAGTATTCGCTCACCTGCCTTGACTCGCATATGAACTTAAGTGACATCCCATTCCTAATCCATAGGGTTCAATATGACGTCGGTCCATCCTTTGCAGCTATAACAGCTTCAACTCTTCTGGGAAGGCTGTCCACAAGGTTTAGGAGTGTGTTTATGGGAATTTTTGACCATTCTTCCAGAAGCGCATTTGTGAGGTCACACACTGATGTTGGACGAGAAGGCCTGGCTCTCAGTCTCCGCTCTAATTCATCCCAAAGGTGTTCTATGGGGTTGAGGTCAGGACTCTGTGCAGGCCAGTCAAGTTCCTCCACACCAGACTCTGTCATCCATGTCTTTATGGACCTTGCTTTGGTCACTGGTGCACAGTCATGTTGGAAGAGGAAGGGGCCAGCTCCAAACTGTTCCCACAACGTTGGGAGCATGGAATTGTCCAAAATGTCTTGGTATGCTGAAGCATTCAGAGTTCCTTTCACTGGAACTAAGGGGCCAAGCCCAGCTCCTGAAAAACAACCCCACACCATAATCCCCCCTCCACCAAACTTTACACTTGGCACAATGCAGTCAGACAAGTACCGTTCTCCTGGCAACCGCCAAACCCAGACTCGTCCATCAGATTTCCAGATGGAGAAGCGCGATTCGTCACTCCAGAGAACGCGTCTCCACTGCTCTAGAGTCCAGTGACGGCGTGCTTTACACCACTGCATCCGACGCTTTGCATTGCACTTGGTGATGTATGGCTTGGATGCAGCTGCTCGGCCATGGAAACCCATTCCATGAAGCTCTCTGCGCACTGTTCTTGAGCTAATCTGAAGGCCACATGAAGTTTGGAGGTCTGTAGTGATTGACTCTGCAGAAAGTTGGCGACCTCTTCGCACTATGCGCCTCAGCATCCGCTGACCCCGCTCCATCAGTTGACAGTTGACTGTGGAATATTTAGGAGTGAGGAAATTTCACGACTGGATTTGTTGCACAGGTGGCATCCTATCACAGTTCCACGCTGGAATTCACTGAGCTCCTGAGAGCGACCCATTCTTTCGCAAATGTTTGTAAAAACAGTCTGCATGCCTAGGTGCTTGATTTTATACACCTGTGGCCATGGAAGTGATTGGAACACCTGATTCTGATTATTTGGATGGGTGAGCGAATACTTTTGGCAATATAGTGTATATATATATATATATATATATATATATACACACATATATACACATACACACAGTATATATTATATATATATATATATATATATATATATATATATATATATATATATATATATATATATATATATCTATATCTATATATATATACACATATACATATACACACACAGTTGTGCTCATAAGTTTACATACCCTGGCAGAATTTATGATTTCTTGGCCATTTTTCAGAGAATATAAATGATAACACAAAAACTTTTTTCACTCATGGTTAGTGTTTGTCTGAAGCCATTTATTATCAATCGACTGTGTTTACTCTTTATAAATCATAATGACAACAGAAACTACCCAAATGACCCTGATCAAAAGTTTACATACCCCAGTTCTTAATACCGTGTATTGCCCCCTTTAACATCAATGACAGCTTGAAGTCATTTGTGGTAGTTGTGGATGAGGCTCTTTATCTTCTCAGATGGTAAAGCTGCCCATTCTTCTTGGCAAAAAGCCTCCAGTTCCTGTAAATTCTTGGGCTGTCTTGCATGAACTGCACGTTTGAGATCTTCCCAGAGTGGCTCAATGATATTGAGGTCAGGAGACTGAGATGGCCACTCCAGAACCTTCACTTTATTCTGCTGTAGCCAATGACAGGTCGACTTGGCCTTGTGTTTTGGATCATTGTCATGTTGGAATGTCCAAGTACGTCCCATGCGCAGCTTCTGGGCTGATGAGTGCAAATTTTCCTCCGGTATTTTTTGATAACATACTGCATTCATCTTGCCATCAATTTTGACCAAATTTCCTGTGCCTTTGTAGCTCACAAATCCCCAAAACATCAGCGATCCACCTCCGTGTTTCACAGTAGGAATGGTGTACCTTTCATCATAGGCCTTGTTGACTCCTCTCCAAGTGTAGTGTTTATGGTTGTGGCCAAAAAGTTCAATTTTGGTCTCATCACTCCAAATGACTTTGTGCCAGAAGGTGTGAGGCTTGTCTCTGTGCTGTTTGGTGTATTGTAAGCGGGATACTTTGTGGCATTTGCGTAGTAATGGCTTTCTTCTGGCAACTCGACCATGCAGCCCATCTTTCTTCAAGTGCCTCCTTATTGTGCATCTTGAAACCACATGTTTTCAGAGAGTCCTGTATTTCACCTGAAGTTATTTGTGGGTTTTTCTTTGCATCCCAAACAATTTTCCTGGCAGTTGTGGCTGAAATTTTAGTTGGTGTACCTGACCGTGGTTTGGTTTCAACAGAACCCCTCATTTTCCACTTCTTTATTAGAGTTTGAACACTGCTGATTGGCATTCTCAATTCCTTGGATGTCTTTTTATATCCCTTTCCTGTTTTATACAGTTCAACTACCTTTTCCCGCAGATCCTTTGACAATTCTTTTGCTTCCCCATGACTCAGAATCCAGAACCATCAGTGCAGCACTGGATGAAAGATGCAAGGGTCTGTCAGGAGTCCAGAAACTCATTGACCTTTTATACACACACACTAATTACAAGCAAACAGATCACAGGTGAGGATGGTTACATGGTTACAGATCACATGGTTACCTTTAATAGCCATTCAAACCCGTTTGTGTCAACTTGTGTGCATGTTATCAGGCCAAAATCACCAGGGTATGTAAACTTTTGATCAGGGTCATTTGGGTAGTTTCTGTTGTCATTATGATTTATAAAGAGTAAACAGAGTCGATTGACAATAAATGGCTTCAGCCAAACACTAACCATGAGTGAAAGAAAAGTTTTTGTGTTATCATTCATATTCTCTGAAAAATAGCCAAGAAATCATAAATTCTGCCAGGGTATATAAACTTCTGAGCACAACTGTGTGTATGTATATAATATATAATATTATATATATATATATATATATATATATATATATATATATATATATATATATATATATATATATGTAATGATATTAAAGGTCATTTTAATATTTTAAATATTATTTGAATTATTTTTTAAATATTTTAAATATATTTTTAAAAAAAGTAGTATTAATTTTTTTTGATATGTATAAAAAACATTTTCTTTCCAAATCTGATATTAATAATAAACCTGTTTGTGAGTGTTTCTGTCAGTAAGAAACATTTGGAGTGTGTGTGTGTGTTTCAGGTTGGAGGAGAGAGACACGTTTTCCGGTCTGGACAACACCACGGTGTCGGTGCGAAAGTTCCAGCTGAACTTCCACATGGACCCGGAGCTGGTAGAGTAAACACTGACCTTCACAGATATTCTGTTACACAGAAATCACACACACAGCACAAATAATCACACACAACACAAATAATCACACACACAGCACAAATAATCACACACAGCACAAATAATCACACACACACAGCACAAATAATCACACACACAGCACAAATAATCACACACACAGCACAAATAATCACACACACAGCACAAATAATCACACACACACAGCACAAATAATCACACACACACAGCACAAATAATCACACAGCACAAATAATCACACACACACAGCACAAATAATCACACACACAGCACAAATAATCACACAGCACAAATAATCACACACACAGCACAAATAATCACACACAGAGCACAAATAATCACACACACAGCACAAATAATCACACACACAGCACAAATAATCACACACACAGCACAAATAATCACACACACAGCACAAATAATCACACACGGCACAAATAATCACACACGGCACAAATAATCACACACGGCACAAATAATCACACACGGCACAAATAATCACACGGCACAAATAATCACACGGCACAAATAATCACACACGGCACAAATAATCACACACGGCACAAATAATCACACACGGCACAAATAATCACACACGGCACAAATAATCACACGGCACAAATAATCACACGGCACAAATAATCACACGGCACAAATAATCACACACAGCACAAATAATCACACACAGCACAAATAATCACACACAGCACAAATAATCACACACGGCACAAATAATCACACACGGCACAAATAATCACACACGGCACAAATAATCACACACGGCACAAATAATCACACACACACAGCACAAATAATCACACACGGCACAAATAATCACACACGGCACAAATAATCACACGGCACAAATAATCACACGGCACAAATAATCACACACAGCACAAATAATCACACACAGCACAAATAATCACACACGGCACAAATAATCACACACACACAGCACAAATAATCACACACGGCACAAATAATCACACAGCACAAATAATCACACACACACAGCACAAATAATCACACACGGCACAAATAATCACACACGGCACAAATAATCACACGGCACAAATAATCACACGGCACAAATAATCACACACAGCACAAATAATCACACACAGCACAAATAATCACACACAGCACAAATAATCACACACACACAGCACAAATAATCACACACACAGCACAAATAATCACACACACAGCACAAATAATCACACACAGCACAAATAATCACACACAGCACAAATAATCACACAGCACAAATAATCACACACAGCACAAATAATCACACACACAGCACAAATAATCACACACACAGCACAAATAATCACACACAGAGCACAAATAATCACACAGCACAAATAATCACACACACAGCACAAATAATCACACACAGAGCACAAATAATCACACACACAGCACAAATAATCACACACACAGCACAAATAATCACACACAGCACAAATAATCACACACGGCACAAATAATCACACACGGCACAAATAATCACACAGAGCACAAATAATCACACACAGCACAAATAATCACACACACACAGCACAAATAATCACACACAGCACAAATAATCACACAGAGCACAAATAATCACACACAGCACAAATAATCACACACACACAGCACAAATAATCACACACACACAGCACAAATAATCACACACACACAGCACAAATAATCACACACAGCACAAATAATCACACACGGCACAAATAATCACACACGGCACAAATAATCACACACGGCACAAATAATCACACACGGCACAAATAATCACACAAACACAGCACAAATAATCACACACACACAGCACAAATAATCACACACAGCACAAATAATCACACAGCACAAATAATCACACACACACAGCACAAATAATCTCACACGGCATAAATAATCACACAGCACAAATAATCACACACAGCACAAATAATCACACACACACAGCACAAATAATCACACACAGCACAAATAATCACACACACACAGCACAAAAAATCACACCCAGCACAAATAAGCACGCGCGGCACAAATAATCACACAGCACAAATAATCACACACAGCACAAATAATCACACACACACAGCACAAATAATCACACACAGCACAAATAATCACACACACACAGCACAAATAATCACACACACACAGCACAAATAATCACACACACACAGCACAAATAATCACACACACACAGCACAAATAATCACACACAGCACAAATAATCACACACAGCACAAATAATCACACACAGCACAAATAATCACACACAGCACAAATAATCACACACGGCACAAATAATCACACAGCACAAATAATCACACACACACAGCACAAATAATCACACACACACAGCACAAATAATCACACACAGCACAAATAATCACACAGCACAAATAATCACACACAGCACAAATAATCACACACACACAGCACAAATAATCACACACAGCACAAATAATCACACAGCACAAATAATCACACACACACAGCACAAATAATCTCACACGGCATAAATAATCACACAGCACAAATAATCACACACAGCACAAATAATCACACACACACAGCACAAATAATCACACACACACAGCACAAATAATCACACACAGCACAAATAATCACACACAGCACAAATAATCACACACACAGCACAAATAATCACACACACACAGCACAAATAATCACACACACACAGCACAAATAATCACACACACACAGCACAAATAATCACACACAGCACAAATAATCACACACAGCACAAATAATCACACACAGCACAAATAATCACACACAGCACAAATAATCACACACAGCACAAATAATCACACACACACAGCACAAATAATCACACACAGCACAAATAATCACACAGCACAAATAATCACACAGCACAAATAATCACACACAGCACAAATAATCACACACACACAGCACAAATAATCACACACGGCACAAATAATCACACACACACAGCACAAATAATCACACACACACAGCACAAATAATCACACACAGCACAAATAATCACACACACACAGCACAAATAATCACACACACACAGCACAAATAATCACACACACACAGCACAAATAATCACACAAACACAGCACAAATAATCACACAAACACAGCACAAATAATCACACACAGCACAAATAATCACACAGCACAAATAATCACACAGCACAAATAATCACACACAGCACAAATAATCACACACACAGCACAAATAATCACACACAGCACAAATAATCACACACACACAGCACAAATAATCACACACAGCACAAATAATCACACACACACAGCACAAATAATCACACACACACAGCACAAATAATCACACACAGCACAAATAATCACACACACACAGCACAAATAATCACACACACACAGCACAAATAATCACACACACACAGCACAAATAATCACACACACAGCACAAATAATCACACACAGCACAAATAATCACACACACACAGCACAAATAATCACACACAGCACAAATAATCACACACACACAGCACAAATAATCACACACACACAGCACAAATAATCACACACACACAGCACAAATAATCACACACACACAGCACAAATAATCACACACACACAGCACAAATAATCACACACAGCACAAATAATCACACAGCACAAATAATCACACACAGCACAAATAATCACACAGCACAAATAATCACACACACACAGCACAAATAATCACACACACACAGCACAAATAATCACACACACACAGCACAAATAATCACACACAGCACAAATAATCACACACACACAGCACAAATAATCACACAAACACAGCACAAATAATCACACACAGCACAAATAATCACACACGGCACAAATAATCACACACACACAGCACAAATAATCACACACACACAGCACAAATAATCACACAAACACAGCACAAATAATCACACACAGCACAAATAATCACACACGGCACAAATAATCACACACACACAGCACAAATAATCACACACACACAGCACAAATAATCACACACACACAGCACAAATAATCACACACACACAGCACAAATAATCACACACAGCACAAATAATCACACAGCACAAATAATCACACACAGCACAAATAATCACACAGCACAAATAATCACACACACACAGCACAAATAATCACACACACACAGCACAAATAATCACACACACACAGCACAAATAATCACACACAGCACAAATAATCACACACACAGCACAAATAATCACACACAGCACAAATAATCACACACACACAGCACAAATAATCACACACAGCACAAATAATCACACACACACAGCACAAATAATCACACACACACAGCACAAATAATCACACACAGCACAAATAATCACACACACACAGCACAAATAATCACACACACACAGCACAAATAATCACACACACACAGCACAAATAATCACACACACAGCACAAATAATCACACACAGCACAAATAATCACACACACACAGCACAAATAATCACACACAGCACAAATAATCACACACACACAGCACAAATAATCACACACACACAGCACAAATAATCACACACACACAGCACAAATAATCACACACACACAGCACAAATAATCACACACACACAGCACAAATAATCACACACAGCACAAATAATCACACAGCACAAATAATCACACACAGCACAAATAATCACACAGCACAAATAATCACACACACACAGCACAAATAATCACACACACACAGCACAAATAATCACACACACACAGCACAAATAATCACACACAGCACAAATAATCACACACACACAGCACAAATAATCACACAAACACAGCACAAATAATCACACACAGCACAAATAATCACACACAGCACAAATAATCACACACAGCACAAATAATCACACACAGCACAAATAATCACACACACACAGCACAAATAATCACACACAGCACAAATAATCACACACACACAGCACAAATAATCACACACACACAGCACAAATAATCACACACACACAGCACAAATAATCACACACACAGCACAAATAATCACACACAGCACAAATAATCACACACACACAGCACAAATAATCACACACACACAGCACAAATAATCACACACACACAGCACAAATAATCACACACACACAGCACAAATAATCACACACACACAGCACAAATAATCACACACACACAGCACAAATAATCACACACGGCACAAATAATCACACACACACAGCACAAATAATCACACACAGCACAAATAATCACACAGCACAAATAATCACACACACACAGCACAAATAATCTCACACGGCATAAATAATCACACAGCACAAATAATCACACACAGCACAAATAATCACACACACACAGCACAAATAATCACACACACACAGCACAAATAATCACACACAGCACAAATAATCACACACACAGCACAAATAATCACACACACACAGCACAAATAATCACACACACACAGCACAAATAATCACACACACACAGCACAAATAATCACACACAGCACAAATAATCACACACAGCACAAATAATCACACACAGCACAAATAATCACACACAGCACAAATAATCACACACAGCACAAATAATCACACACACACAGCACAAATAATCACACACAGCACAAATAATCACACAGCACAAATAATCACACAGCACAAATAATCACACACAGCACAAATAATCACACACACACAGCACAAATAATCACACACGGCACAAATAATCACACACACACAGCACAAATAATCACACACACACAGCACAAATAATCACACACAGCACAAATAATCACACACACACAGCACAAATAATCACACACACACAGCACAAATAATCACACACACACAGCACAAATAATCACACAAACACAGCACAAATAATCACACACGGCACAAATAATCACACACAGCACAAATAATCACACACAGCACAAATAATCACACACAGCACAAATAATCACACACAGCACAAATAATCACACACACACAGCACAAATAATCACACACAGCACAAATAATCACACAGCACAAATAATCACACAGCACAAATAATCACACACAGCACAAATAATCACACACACACAGCACAAATAATCACACACGGCACAAATAATCACACACACACAGCACAAATAATCACACACACACAGCACAAATAATCACACACAGCACAAATAATCACACACACACAGCACAAATAATCACACACACACAGCACAAATAATCACACACACACAGCACAAATAATCACACAAACACAGCACAAATAATCACACAAACACAGCACAAATAATCACACACAGCACAAATAATCACACAGCACAAATAATCACACAGCACAAATAATCACACACAGCACAAATAATCACACACACAGCACAAATAATCACACACAGCACAAATAATCACACACACACAGCACAAATAATCACACACAGCACAAATAATCACACACACACAGCACAAATAATCACACACACACAGCACAAATAATCACACACAGCACAAATAATCACACACACACAGCACAAATAATCACACACACACAGCACAAATAATCACACACACACAGCACAAATAATCACACACACAGCACAAATAATCACACACAGCACAAATAATCACACACACACAGCACAAATAATCACACACAGCACAAATAATCACACACACACAGCACAAATAATCACACACACACAGCACAAATAATCACACACACACAGCACAAATAATCACACACACACAGCACAAATAATCACACACACACAGCACAAATAATCACACACGGCACAAATAATCACACACACACAGCACAAATAATCACACACAGCACAAATAATCACACAGCACAAATAATCACACACACACAGCACAAATAATCTCACACGGCATAAATAATCACACAGCACAAATAATCACACACAGCACAAATAATCACACGGCACAAATAATCACACACAGCACAAATAATCACACACAGCACAAATAATCACACACAGCACAAATAATCACACGCGGCACAAATAATCACACGGCACAAATAATCACACGCAGCACAAATAATCACACACGGCACAAATAATCACACACACACAGCACAAATAATCACACACAGCACAAATAATCACACACAGCACAAATAATCACACACGGCACAAATAATCACACAGAGCACAAATAATCACACAGAGCACAAATAATCACACACAGCACAAATAATCACACGCAGCACAAATAATCACACGCAGCACAAATAATCACACACGGCACAAATAATCACACACACACAGCACAAATAATCACACACAGCACAAATAATCACACACAGCACAAATAATCACACACGGCACAAATAATCACACACACACAGCACAAATAATCACACACAGCACAAATAATCACACACAGCACAAATAATCACACGCAGCACAAATAATCACACGCAGCACAAATAATCACACGCAGCACAAATAATCACACACGGCACAAATAATCACACACACACAGCACAAATAATCACACACAGCACAAATAATCACACACAGCACAAATAATCACACGCAGCACAAATAATCACACACGGCACAAATAATCACACACACACAGCACAAATAATCACACACAGCACAAATAATCACACACAGCACAAATAATCACACACGGCACAAATAATCACACAGAGCACAAATAATCACACAGAGCACAAAATCACACACAGCACAAATAATCACACACACACAGCACAAATAATCACACACACACAGCACAAATAATCACACACGGCACAAATAATCACACACGGCACAAATAATCACACACGGCACAAATAATCACACACACACAGCACAAATAATCACACACAGCACAAATAATCACACAGCACAAATAATCACACACACACAGCACAAATAATCTCACACGGCATAAATAATCACACAGCACAAATAATCACACACAGCACAAATAATCACACACACACAGCACAAATAATCACACACACACAGCACAAATAATCACACACAGCACAAATAATCACACACAGCACAAATAATCACACACACAGCACAAATAATCACACACACACAGCACAAATAATCACACACACACAGCACAAATAATCACACACACACAGCACAAATAATCACACACAGCACAAATAATCACACACAGCACAAATAATCACACACAGCACAAATAATCACACACAGCACAAATAATCACACACACACAGCACAAATAATCACACACAGCACAAATAATCACACAGCACAAATAATCACACAGCACAAATAATCACACACAGCACAAATAATCACACACACACAGCACAAATAATCACACACGGCACAAATAATCACACACACACAGCACAAATAATCACACACACACAGCACAAATAATCACACACAGCACAAATAATCACACACACACAGCACAAATAATCACACACACACAGCACAAATAATCACACACACACAGCACAAATAATCACACAAACACAGCACAAATAATCACACAAACACAGCACAAATAATCACACACAGCACAAATAATCACACAGCACAAATAATCACACAGCACAAATAATCACACACAGCACAAATAATCACACACACAGCACAAATAATCACACACAGCACAAATAATCACACACACACAGCACAAATAATCACACACAGCACAAATAATCACACACACACAGCACAAATAATCACACACACACAGCACAAATAATCACACACAGCACAAATAATCACACACACACAGCACAAATAATCACACACACACAGCACAAATAATCACACACACACAGCACAAATAATCACACACACAGCACAAATAATCACACACAGCACAAATAATCACACACACACAGCACAAATAATCACACACAGCACAAATAATCACACACACACAGCACAAATAATCACACACACACAGCACAAATAATCACACACACACAGCACAAATAATCACACACACACAGCACAAATAATCACACACACACAGCACAAATAATCACACACAGCACAAATAATCACACAGCACAAATAATCACACACAGCACAAATAATCACACAGCACAAATAATCACACACACACAGCACAAATAATCACACACACACAGCACAAATAATCACACACACACAGCACAAATAATCACACACAGCACAAATAATCACACACACACAGCACAAATAATCACACAAACACAGCACAAATAATCACACACGGCACAAATAATCACACACACACAGCACAAATAATCACACACACACAGCACAAATAATCACACAAACACAGCACAAATAATCACACACAGCACAAATAATCACACACGGCACAAATAATCACACACACACAGCACAAATAATCACACACACACAGCACAAATAATCACACACACACAGCACAAATAATCACACACACACAGCACAAATAATCACACACAGCACAAATAATCACACAGCACAAATAATCACACACAGCACAAATAATCACACAGCACAAATAATCACACACACACAGCACAAATAATCACACACACACAGCACAAATAATCACACACACACAGCACAAATAATCACACACAGCACAAATAATCACACACACAGCACAAATAATCACACACAGCACAAATAATCACACACACACAGCACAAATAATCACACACAGCACAAATAATCACACACACACAGCACAAATAATCACACACACACAGCACAAATAATCACACACAGCACAAATAATCACACACACACAGCACAAATAATCACACACACACAGCACAAATAATCACACACACAGCACAAATAATCACACACAGCACAAATAATCACACACACACAGCACAAATAATCACACACAGCACAAATAATCACACACACACAGCACAAATAATCACACACACACAGCACAAATAATCACACACACACAGCACAAATAATCACACACACACAGCACAAATAATCACACACACACAGCACAAATAATCACACACAGCACAAATAATCACACAGCACAAATAATCACACACAGCACAAATAATCACACAGCACAAATAATCACACACACACAGCACAAATAATCACACACACACAGCACAAATAATCACACACACACAGCACAAATAATCACACACAGCACAAATAATCACACACACACAGCACAAATAATCACACAAACACAGCACAAATAATCACACACAGCACAAATAATCACACACAGCACAAATAATCACACACAGCACAAATAATCACACACAGCACAAATAATCACACACACACAGCACAAATAATCACACACAGCACAAATAATCACACACACACAGCACAAATAATCACACACACACAGCACAAATAATCACACACACACAGCACAAATAATCACACACACACAGCACAAATAATCACACACAGCACAAATAATCACACACACACAGCACAAATAATCACACACACACAGCACAAATAATCACACACACACAGCACAAATAATCACACACACACAGCACAAATAATCACACACACACAGCACAAATAATCACACACACACAGCACAAATAATCACACACGGCACAAATAATCACACACACACAGCACAAATAATCACACACAGCACAAATAATCACACAGCACAAATAATCACACACACACAGCACAAATAATCTCACACGGCATAAATAATCACACAGCACAAATAATCACACACAGCACAAATAATCACACACACACAGCACAAATAATCACACACACACAGCACAAATAATCACACACAGCACAAATAATCACACACACAGCACAAATAATCACACACACACAGCACAAATAATCACACACACACAGCACAAATAATCACACACACACAGCACAAATAATCACACACAGCACAAATAATCACACACAGCACAAATAATCACACACAGCACAAATAATCACACACAGCACAAATAATCACACACAGCACAAATAATCACACACACACAGCACAAATAATCACACACAGCACAAATAATCACACAGCACAAATAATCACACAGCACAAATAATCACACACAGCACAAATAATCACACACACACAGCACAAATAATCACACACGGCACAAATAATCACACACACACAGCACAAATAATCACACACACACAGCACAAATAATCACACACAGCACAAATAATCACACACACACAGCACAAATAATCACACACACACAGCACAAATAATCACACACACACAGCACAAATAATCACACAAACACAGCACAAATAATCACACAAACACAGCACAAATAATCACACACAGCACAAATAATCACACAGCACAAATAATCACACAGCACAAATAATCACACACAGCACAAATAATCACACACACAGCACAAATAATCACACACAGCACAAATAATCACACAGCACAAATAATCACACACACACAGCACAAATAATCACACACACACAGCACAAATAATCACACACAGCACAAATAATCACACACACACAGCACAAATAATCACACACAGCACAAATAATCACACACGGCACAAATAATCACACAGCACAAATAATCACACACAGCACAAATAATCACACACGGCACAAATAATCACACAGCACAAATAATCACACAGCACAAATAATCACACACACACAGCACAAATAATCACACACACACAGCACAAATAATCACACACACACAGCACAAATAATCACACACGGCACAAATAATCACACACAGCACAAATAATCACACACACACAGCACAAATAATCACACACACAGCACAAATAATCACACACACACAGCACAAATAATCACACACACACAGCACAAAATCACACACACAGCACAAATAATCACACACACACAGCACAAATAATCACACACACACAGCACAAATAATCACACACGGCACAAATAATCACACACAGCACAAATAATCACACACACACAGCACAAATAATCACACACGGCACAAATAATCACACACGGCACAAATAATCACACACGGCACAAATAATCACACACAGCACAAATAATCACACACACACAGCACAAATAATCACACACAGCACAAATAATCACACACAGCACAAATAATCACACACGGCACAAATAATCACACAGAGCACAAATAATCACACAGAGCACAAAATCACACACAGCACAAATAATCACACACACACAGCACAAATAATCACACACACACAGCACAAATAATCACACACGGCACAAATAATCACACACGGCACAAATAATCACACACACACAGCACAAATAATCACACACAGCACAAATAATCACACAGCACAAATAATCACACAGCACAAATAATCACACACAGCACAAATAATCACACACACAGCACAAATAATCACACACAGCACAAATAATCACACACACACAGCACAAATAATCACACACAGCACAAATAATCACACACACACAGCACAAATAATCACACACACACAGCACAAATAATCACACACAGCACAAATAATCACACACACACAGCACAAATAATCACACACAGCACAAATAATCACACACGGCACAAATAATCACACACGGCACAAATAATCACACACGGCACAAATAATCACACACGGCACAAATAATCACACACGGCACAAATAATCACACACGGCACAAATAATCACACACGGCACAAATAATCACACACAGCACAAATAATCACACACACACAGCACAAATAATCACACACACACAGCACAAATAATCACACACGGCACAAATAATCACACACAGCACAAATAATCACACACACACAGCACAAATAATCACACACACAGCACAAATAATCACACACACACAGCACAAATAATCACACACACACAGCACAAAATCACACACACAGCACAAATAATCACACACACACAGCACAAATAATCACACACACACAGCACAAATAATCACACACGGCACAAATAATCACACACAGCACAAATAATCACACACACACAGCACAAATAATCACACAAACACAGCACAAATAATCACACACAGCACAAATAATCACACACGGCACAAATAATCACACACAGCACAAATAATCACACACACACAGCACAAATAATCACACACAGCACAAATAATCACACACAGCACAAATAATCACACACGGCACAAATAATCACACAGAGCACAAATAATCACACAGAGCACAAAATCACACACAGCACAAATAATCACACACACACAGCACAAATAATCACACACACACAGCACAAATAATCACACACGGCACAAATAATCACACACGGCACAAATAATCACACACACACAGCACAAATAATCACACACAGCACAAATAATCACACACACACAGCACAAATAATCACACACACACAGCACAAATAATCACACACACACAGCACAAATAATCACACACACACAGCACAAATAATCACACACACACAGCACAAATAATCACACACACACAGCACAAATAATCACACACACACAGCACAAATAATCACACACAGCACAAATAATCACACACAGCACAAATAATCACACACAGCACAAATAATCACACACAGCACAAATAATCACACACACACAGCACAAATAATCACACACAGCACAAATAATCACACACAGCACAAATAATCACACAGCACAAATAATCACACAGCACAAATAATCACACACAGCACAAATAATCACACACACACAGCACAAATAATCACACACGGCACAAATAATCACACACACACAGCACAAATAATCACACACACACAGCACAAATAATCACACACAGCACAAATAATCACACACACACAGCACAAATAATCACACACACACAGCACAAATAATCACACACACACAGCACAAATAATCACACAAACACAGCACAAATAATCACACAAACACAGCACAAATAATCACACACAGCACAAATAATCACACAACACAAATAATCACACAGCACAAATAATCACACACAGCACAAATAATCACACACACAGCACAAATAATCACACACAGCACAAATAATCACACACACACAGCACAAATAATCACACACAGCACAAATAATCACACACACACAGCACAAATAATCACACACACACAGCACAAATAATCACACACAGCACAAATAATCACACACACACAGCACAAATAATCACACACACACAGCACAAATAATCACACACACACAGCACAAATAATCACACACACAGCACAAATAATCACACACAGCACAAATAATCACACACACACAGCACAAATAATCACACACAGCACAAATAATCACACACACACAGCACAAATAATCACACACACACAGCACAAATAATCACACACACACAGCACAAATAATCACACACAGCACAAATAATCACACACAGCACAAATAATCACACGCAGCACAAATAATCACACACGGCACAAATAATCACACACACACAGCACAAATAATCACACACAGCACAAATAATCACACACAGCACAAATAATCACACACGGCACAAATAATCACACAGAGCACAAAATCACACACAGCACAAATAATCACACACACACAGCACAAATAATCACACACACACAGCACAAATAATCACACACGGCACAAATAATCACACACGGCACAAATAATCACACACGGCACAAATAATCACACACACACAGCACAAATAATCACACACAGCACAAATAATCACACAGCACAAATAATCACACACACACAGCACAAATAATCTCACACGGCATAAATAATCACACAGCACAAATAATCACACACAGCACAAATAATCACACACACACAGCACAAATAATCACACACACACAGCACAAATAATCACACACAGCACAAATAATCACACACACAGCACAAATAATCACACACACACAGCACAAATAATCACACACACACAGCACAAATAATCACACACACACAGCACAAATAATCACACACAGCACAAATAATCACACACAGCACAAATAATCACACACAGCACAAATAATCACACAGCACAAATAATCACACACACACAGCACAAATAATCACACACAGCACAAATAATCACACGGCACAAATAATCACACAGCACAAATAATCACACACAGCACAAATAATCACACACACACAGCACAAATAATCACACACAGCACAAATAATCACACACACACAGCACAAATAATCACACACACACAGCACAAATAATCACACACAGCACAAATAATCACACACACACAGCACAAATAAACACACACACACAGCACAAATAATCACACACACACAGCACAAATAATCACACAAACACAGCACAAATAATCACACACAGCACAAATAATCACACAGCACAAATAATCACACAGCACAAATAATCACACACAGCACAAATAATCACACACACAGCACAAATAATCACACACAGCACAAATAATCACACACACACAGCACAAATAATCACACACAGCACAAATAATCACACACACACAGCACAAATAATCACACACACACAGCACAAATAATCACACACAGCACAAATAATCACACACACACAGCACAAATAATCACACACACACAGCACAAATAATCACACACAGCACAAATAATCACACACACACAGCACAAATAATCACACACACACAGCACAAATAATCACACACACACAGCACAAATAATCACACACACAGCACAAATAATCACACACAGCACAAATAATCACACACACACAGCACAAATAATCACACACACACAGCACAAATAATCACACACACACAGCACAAATAATCACACACACACAGCACAAATAATCACACAAACACAGCACAAATAATCACACACAGCACAAATAATCACACAGCACAAATAATCACACACAGCACAAATAATCACACAGCACAAATAATCACACAGCACAAATAATCACACACAGCACAAATAATCACACACGGCACAAATAATCACACAGCACAAATAATCACACACGGCACAAATAATCACACGGCACAAATAATCACACACGGCACAAATAATCACACACGGCACAAATAATCACACACAGCACAAATAATCACACACACACAGCACAAATAATCACACACACACAGCACAAATAATCACACAAACACAGCACAAATAATCACACACAGCACAAATAATCACACAGCACAAATAATCACACACAGCACAAATAATCACACAGCACAAATAATCACACAGCACAAATAATCACACACAGCACAAATAATCACACACGGCACAAATAATCACACAGCACAAATAATCACACACGGCACAAATAATCACACGGCACAAATAATCACACACGGCACAAATAATCACACACGGCACAAATAATCACACACGGCACAAATAATCACACAGCACAAATAATCACACACGGCACAAATAATCACACGGCACAAATAATCACACACGGCACAAATAATCACACACGGCACAAATAATCACACACGGCACAAATAATCACACACACACAGCACAAATAATCACACACACACAGCACAAATAATCACACACAGCACAAATAATCACACACAGCACAAATAATCACACACAGCACAAATAATCACACACACACAGCACAAATAATCACACACAGCACAAATAATCACACACGGCACAAATAATCACACACAGCACAAATAATCACACACGGCACAAATAATCACACGGCACAAATAATCACACACGGCACAAATAATCACACACGGCACAAATAATCACACACAGCACAAATAATCACACACGGCACAAATAATCACACACAGCACAAATAATCACACACACACAGCACAAATAATCACACACACAGCACAAATAATCACACACACACAGCACAAATAATCACACACACACAGCACAAATAATCACACACACACAGCACAAATAATCACACACACACAGCACAAATAATCACACACAGCACAAATAATCACACACAGCACAAATAATCACACACACACAGCACAAATAATCACACACACAGCACAAATAATCACACACACAGCACAAATAATCACACACACACAGCACAAATAATCACACACGGCACAAATAATCACACACAGCACAAATAATCACACACACACAGCACAAATAATCACACACACAGCACAAATAATCACACACACACAGCACAAATAATCACACACACACAGCACAAAATCACACACACAGCACAAATAATCACACACACACAGCACAAATAATCACACACACACAGCACAAATAATCACACACGGCACAAATAATCACACACAGCACAAATAATCACACACACACAGCACAAATAATCACACAAACACAGCACAAATAATCACACACAGCACAAATAATCACACACGGCACAAATAATCACACACGGCACAAATAATCACACACACACAGCACAAATAATCACACAAACACAGCACAAATAATCACACAGCACAAATAATCACACAGCACAAATAATCACACACAGCACAAATAATCACACAGCACAAATAATCACACAGCACAAATAATCACACACAGCACAAATAATCACACACGGCACAAATAATCACACGGCACAAATAATCACACACGGCACAAATAATCACACACGGCACAAATAATCACACACGGCACAAATAATCACACACAGCACAAATAATCACACAAACACAGCACAAATAATCACACACAGCACAAATAATCACACAGCACAAATAATCACACACACACAGCACAAATGATCACACACACAGCACAAATAATCACACACAGCACAAATAATCACACACACAGCACAAATAATCACACAGCACAAATAATCACACACACACAGCACAAATAATCACACACACACACACAAATAATCATACACACAATCACACACACACACACAAATAATCTCACACACACAAATAATCACACACAGCACAAATAATCACACACACAGCACAAATAATCACACACAGCACAAATAATCACACAGCACAAATAATCACACACACAGCACAAATAATCACACACACAGCACAAATAATCACACACACACAGCACAAATAATCACACACACAGCACAAATAATCACACACACAGCACAAATAATCACACACACACACAAATAATCACACACACAGCACAAATAATCACACACACACACACACACAAATAATCACACACACACACAAATAATCACACACACAGCACAAATAATCACACACACAGCACAAATAATCACACACACACACAAATAATCACACACACAGCACAAATAATCACACACACACACAAATAATCACACACACAGCACAAATAATCATACACAGCACAAATAATCACACAGCACAAATAATCACACACACAGCACAAATAATCACACACACAGCACAAATAATCACACACACACAGCACAAATAATCACACACACAGCACAAATAATCACACACACAGCACAAATAATCACACACACACACAAATAATCACACACACAGCACAAATAATCACACACACACACACACACAAATAATCATACACACAAATAATCTCACACACACAAATAATCACACACACACAAATAATCACACACACACAGCACAAATAATCACACACACAAATAATCGCACACAAAAATAATCAAACACACACAGCACAAATAATCACACACACACACACAAATAATCAAACACACACAGCACAAATAATCATACACACACACAAATAATCAAACACATAGCACAAATAATCACACACACAAATAATCACACACAAATAAACACACAAAGAATCACACACACAGACACACACACAAATAATCAGACACACACACAAATAATCTCACACACACACACAAATAATCACACACACACAAATAATCTCACACACACGCACAAATAATCACACACGCACAAATAATCACACACGCACAAATAATCACACACACAAATAATCATACACACACACACAAATAATCATACACACACAAATAATCATACACACACACACAAATAATCATACACACACACACAAATAATCACACACACACAGCACAAATAATCACACACACACAGCACAAATAATCACACACACAGCACAAATAATCACACACACAGAACAAATAATCACACACACACACACAAATAATCATACACACAATCACACACACACACACAAATAATCTCACACACACAAATAATCACACACACACAAATAATCACACACACACAGCACAAATAATCACACACACACACACACACAAATAATCTCACACACACAAATAAACACACGCACAAATAATCAAACACACACAGCACAAATAATCACACACACACACACACAAATAATCAAACACACACAGCACAAATAATCACACACACAAATAATCACACACACAGACACAAATAATCACACACACAAATAATCACACACACAGACAAATAATCACACACACAAATAATCACACACACACAAATAATCACACACACACAAATAATCACACACAACACAAATAATCATACACACACAAATAATCAAACACATAGCACAAATAATCACACACACAAATAATCACACACACAAATAATCACACACACAAATAATCACACACACAAATAATCACACACACACACACAAATAATCACACACACAGCACAAATAATCACACACACAAATAATCATACACACACACACACAAATAATCACACACACACAGCACAAATAATCACACACAGCACAAATAATCACACACACAAATAATCATACACACAATCACACACACACACACACAAATAATCATACACACAATCACACACACACACAATCACACACACACAAATAATCATACACACACACAAATAATCGCACACAAAAATAATCAAACACACACACAAATAATCACACACACACAAATAATCATACACACACAAATAATCATACACACACAAATAATCACACACACACACAAATAATCACACACAGCACAAATAATCACACACACAAATAACCATACACACACAAATAATCACACACACAAATAACCATACACACAGCACAAATAATCAAACACACACAGCACAAATAATCACACACAAATAATCATACACACACAAATAACCATACACACAGCACAAATAATCATACACACACAAATAACCACACACACACAAATAATCACACACAGCACAAATAATCACACACACAAATAACCATACACACAGCACAAATAATCACACACAGCACAAATAATCACACACACAAATAACCATACACACAGCACAAATAATCAAACACACACAGCACAAATAATCACACACAGCACAAATAATCACACACACAGCACAAATAATCACACACAGCACAAATAATCACACACAGCACAAATAATCACACACAGCACAAATAATCAAACACACACAGCACAAATAATCAAACACACACAGCACAAATAATCAAACACACACAGCACAAATAATCACACACAAATAATCATACACACACAAATAACCATACACACAGCACAAATAATCAAACACACACAGCACAAATAATCAAACACACACAGCACAAATAATCAAACACACACAGCACAAATAATCAAACACACACAGCACAAATAATCAAACACACACAGCACAAATAATCACACACAAATAATCATACACACACAAATAACCATACACACAGCACAAATAATCATACACACACAAATAACCACACACACACACACAAATAATCACACACAGCACAAATAATCACACACACAAATAACCATACACACAGCACAAATAATCACACACACACATCACAAATAATCACACACACACACAAATAATCATACACACACAAATAATCATACACACAGCACAAATAATCAAACACACACAACACAAATAATCACACACACACAAATAATCACACACACACACAAATAATCACACACAAATAATCAAACATACATACACACACACACAAATAATCATACACACACAAATAATCACACACAAATAATCACACACAGCACAAATAATCATACACACACACAAATAATCACACACACACACACAAATAATCACACACACACACACACACACACAAATAATCACACACAAATAATCAAACATACATACACACACACAAATAATCAAACACACACAGCACAAATAATCACACACAACACAAATAATCACACACACACACAAATAATCAAACACACACAACACAAATAATCACACACACACACACAAATAATCACACACACACAAATAATCACACACAAATAATCAAACATACATACACACACAAATAATCAAACACACACCGCACAAATAATCACACACACACACACACACACACACAAATAATCAAACATACACACACATACACACAAATAATCAAACACACACCGCACAAATAATCACACACACACACAAATAATCACACAAATAATCAAACACATACACACACACAAATAATCAAACACACACAGCACAAATAATCACACACACACACACACACAAATAATCAAACATACACACACATACACACAAATAATCATACACACACACACAGCACAAATAATCACATACACACACACAGAGCAATGGACAGTTCTTATTGCAGTGTTCAAAGTTAAGTGTTTTTTTTCTTCTCTTTTCAGACCAGTTGTCAGTTTTATCTGACCGTTAATCAGATCGTCACTGTGGGTCGGGTCACTCGGCATCACCGCCCCCCGAGCTGGCAAGACATTTCCACCGTACACAAACATTATTATTCAAATATTTAATAAAGCCAGAATATTTCTAACCTTCTCTTTCACTTTCAGCACAATGCTGCCATCAGTCAGGCAACAAATCCTGATGACATGGCGGTATGTGTGTGTGTGTGTGTGTGTGTGTGTGTGTGTCTGCGTATGTGTCCATTTGTGTCTGTGTGTCCGCCTGTCTGTCTGTCCGTGTCTGTGTGTGTGTGTGTATCCTTGTGTATATCTGTGTGTGTGTTAAGGAGTGTAAATTTGTTCACCTTGAAATTAAACAAGTGCTGTAAAATGTTCATGCTACAGCTGTTTTATATTTAACCACGCCCACAAAACACCATAAAAGGTAAAGCTCACAGAGAGTTAAGTGCCTCCTTAATGTGATAAATCTTCAGTAATGCAGCTCAGCCACTGCAGAGCACTATACTATAGACATACACACACTCCTCTTTTATAGGGTGCCAATACATTTGTTCTGACTGAATGACTGGTCTTATTTGTTTTAAATACAAAAAATACAGAACTCATTATAGATAAAAAAAAAAAAACGACATGTGTACGAGGTTCGAGGTCAGCCAAGGCTTGTGATAATGAGTACGTAAATTTACACAAACTCAGGACTGAAACACAGGAGTGTGTGTGTGCATGCGTGTGTGTGTGTGTGAGAGAGAGAGAGAGAGAGAGAGAGAGAGAGAGAGAGAGAGAGAGATGTGTTTATCACTTTTTTCTGTTCTGATGTTTTGTATCCTAATTTTCACTTCAGGTCCCTGATGAAGGAGAGTTCAGTCACGTCTATGAGCTCACAGTCAGGTTAGTGTCTCTCTCACACACACACACACTCTTCCTAATATTCACTTTTAAACTGATAATACATTTATTTATTTATTTATTATTTTACATGTTGAATTTTTATTCCTTTCAGGATTCCCACTTTCGTGTCTGATGGGGGCGTGGCACAATGACATCATCATGGACCTCCTGAATGATGCAATCCAGAAAATAGCCGCACCCTCTGCAGGTCACCTGGGGACAGCTACGCCCACAAACTGGCATCGAGAGAGACTTCGCTGCAGGGTAAGCTGGTAACCATAGCAACCGAGTGGCACCAGCTGTCAGAACAGCATCCAAACAAATGCTTGCGTGTGTGTGTGTGTGTGTGTGTGTGTGTGGGGCTGTTTTTTCCAGGGTGAGGAGTGTTTCAGCACTCTTGTGTCTCATCTCCTCATCCCAGAGGAGCAGAGGGAGATGTTGACAGCTGATCCCGGTACTGTACTGTCTCCCATCTAATTAATTGCTCCTTATCATTCCGGACCTTCGGGAATTCCACTAGACGAGTGCTCGAGCTCCTCCATGCATGTGTTTTTGTTTCCCCCTTAAATGCTCTCGTGCTCAGGTGTGTCGAGTTCGAGCGAAACTCCGAGCGGCCCGTTGCCTCCATGTGTAGCCGAACCGACGACGTGGCCATTAGTGGCGCAGGATAGGGGCGGAGACTCGTCTGCCCCGGCTTCTGATAGGCTGGAAGAGGGGCATCAGCTCACCCTGAACAACACCAGAGCAGGTAGGAGATGTGAGCAGTGATGTGGAAATGCTGAGGAGAGTAAATGCTACTCCAGGGAACTTATTGCGATGTTATTGTGTTCGCCCTCCACCTTTTCCCCATCCCTCTCACACACACACACACACACACATACACACACATACACCTCTCTTTTCCAGGTCTCTCAGAGGTTTGGTGTGGAGGAGGAGGAGGAGGAGGAGGAGGAGGAGGAGACTCAGAGAGCCCCTGGGATTTATTCTACCCTGCTGCTGACCTGCTCGCAGCTTCACCCTCTTCTACTTCTGCGTGTAAATTATTTTTTACTAAATCAGTTAAAACACACAGAATCTTCCAGATTTAACTTGAAAATTCTACATAATCTAAATTCATATGTGAGTTCATTAACGCCTTACTCTAGTGAGCTAATTATCGTCTGTCAAATCTGAAATGATGGCAATAAGAATTATTTGAGTTAATAAAACTCTGTACTCTATTGAGACTCTTTGTTTTAGAAAATGTTTAAGATACTAATGTAAATATTAATATAGTCTATTCATATAGACTATTAGTAATGTACATTTTAACAATTTGATTACTTTATATTTACTTTTAATATTAATATTATTTTATATTTTCATTTATTAAATAAACACAATGTTAATATTAATACAATAGATTAATTATTAAATACAGTGGATAGCCATGATTATTAAATTTCCCTGTGTAAGAGTTTTAATAATCATTTTATTAATTTACATTTTACTATTGAAAAGTAATATTAATATTTAAGCATTATTTTTATGTTTTAGGTGATTTAGAAATATTTTAAATAAAATATTATTCACTCATTAGTGCTCTTTGAATCCAGGTTTTGCAACAATAATATACCTTAAAATTCATTTTTAAAAATATTCATATTTTAATAATATTTGAAATCACACTTTAAAAGTAATATAAATGTGTTTTATTATTATTTATTTTCAATTATTATTATTTATCTATTATTTAAAAAAAAAAACTATATAGTAAAGTAAACAAAGAAGTTATTCTGGACAGAGTTTCAATTAAAACCTGACTGAAGTCCAGAATAATTCGTTAATCGTGTGGAGATCTTGTTATTCCACCTTGAATAATAAATATCTTCAATGTTTGAGTTTGTTTGTTTTTGTTAAAAGTTTGTTAAAAAACAATAAAATCACACGCTGTTCTTGTTCATTGTAGCCGGTCTGGAGCGGCTCTTACAGCCGGACGGTCGCTCTCGGCTCACCGAGGAGTCCGGGATCATCGGCCCACCCGTTCAGAGACCACACCCATCTCAAAATAGCCCCGCCCACCAGAGTGACCCGACGACCTTGGACCTGCGTCAGGAGCCGCAAAGACAGAGTCCCTTAACATCACTCACACACACTGCAGCCGTGCGTGTAGAAGAACAATCCCTAACAGACCACATGTCACACACTCCACCCAGTAAAAAGAGCCGAGTATGTCCACACACACACACACACACACACACACACACGCGTTGTAAATAAATGTCCTTTTTCCTCTCGTGTCCAATTTCAGGTCCATTCAGACGGCAGCAGTTTCTCATACACGTATGAACCGTGTCCGGACGTCGCCTCGGCTCTCAGCCGCTGCGAGTAAGTCCATCTGAGAAAAAAAGAGAATAAGAATCATTTCTAATAAATCATTAAATATAAAGCAAACAAAGCAGAACACACTCACATTCACTTTTACTTTGTTTACTCTTTTCTTAAAAACATTGCGTGTTTAATTCAATCTAAATGCATGATGTCACACCCAAGAAAAGGGAAAAGTTTAAAAGAAGACCTGAAATTTATTTATTTAACAAAGTTATGAACATTTTTTTTATTACATTTATTATTTAAGTTCAGTCTGCTGTGTAACATGTGTTTGTAAAAGAGTAGTGTAGGCTTCATGAGGTGTGTGTGTGTGTGTGTGTGTGTGTGTGTAGGGTCCCTGAGCGGCTGGTGCAGTGGGCGGTGGCGTACCTGGGGACTCCTCGACACACTCCTGTTGTCCGCAGCGGAGCAGAGCGGAGGAAGCTGGCAGTGTTGGAGTGACCGCTCCTCATGTGTCCTGTAGATTTTGTAGAAATAGTGTTGTGTTTTTATAACAAACTTATTAAAATCCTTTTTATCTCATTTTTATGCGCATTATTAAAATACAAATGCTTCAATAAATCTTCAGAATAATAAAATGCATAATGTCTGGAGAAGTCAACAATAAATGTCACTTTATTAGGAACACCTGCTCACCACAGGCAGAAACACCTCTAATAAGAGGGTTATGATAATCACATGATGTTCCTCTGATGTTCCTCTCCTGACAGCCAGGAACAAGAATCACATATTCACCTAAACTGGACAGATAAGGACTGGAAATGACCAGGGGATTTTTTTTAAATTATTCACTTGACCAGTTTCGGTGGTTACTCGTTTAAACTTTTTCATAAATTGCTTTTTAGTCATTTTATTTTCAATAGTTTGTCCTTTTTGTTTGTAAAAGTTATATATACTCTCGTCTGTGTTGTATTTTTCGTTGTTGATAAGAAGTAGAAGGAAAAGAAGAAGCAAACTAATATACGAAAACGAGCGTTTTGATGACGTCAAATTCATGCGACGTACTCGCCTTCTAACTCGGACGCTAACATGTCTACTAAACGGCGCTCGAGCGACACGAGGAAAGGGAAAAGTGTTAAAAAGAGTAAAGACGGTGAAGTGGCTGACCTCAGCTCGGACCTGGAGGATGAAGTGATCCGGAATGGAATGAAAGAATCCTGGAGGAAAAAGACGAGTTTCTCTCACGGTTCGTGTGTTCCTGTTAAGCGCACGTGCAGCTCACTGACCATCACTGACTCACTGAAATGTGTGTGTTTAGACCAGTATTTAATAAATCTGATATGAAGTGGACGCAGTAGCAGAAATTTCAAATGAGACAGATGACCAGTGGTAACCACCTGATTGAGATTTTACTTATTTAAAATAAAATGAAAGAATAAATGAAATGAGTGACCAGTGGTCAGCGATGCAGTGATTGTGCTTGAAGCTCGGACGATGTGTAGTGTTAGTTTAATGTATATTTTCAAATATTTCAAATGCAAAACATTATGATTGTAAAAGTATTGGTACCCCACAGCACACATTTTCAGTGTGTTCCTCGAAGCCACACTGGGAATTTTTGTGACCATTTAATCTTGACCAGTCCACATGTGGGGCTGAAAGGTGCTGGTGAGACCTGCTGTGTGAAAGTGCAGCCTGAAACACTCAGAGGAATGCGCTGTCTGCCCTCTTCCACATACACAAGATCACACATCCTCATGATTGGCTACTGTTACTGTGATGGACGTGGAGAAGTTTGTTCGTTTTGACCACAGTGTGTGAGATGGAAGGATTCCAACTTGTGATATCTAATCACATGGACATCATCTTCATCACCTCACCTCTCTCTCTCATTCTGTCTGTCTGTCTCTCTCTCTCTCTCTCTCTCTCTCTCTCTCTCTCATTCTATCTGTCTGTCTGTGTCTCTCTCTCTCTCTCTCTCTCTCTCTCTCTCTCTCTCTCATTCTATCTGTCTGTCTGTGTCTCTCTCTCTCTCTCTCTCTCTCTCTCTCATTCTGTCTGTCTGTCTGTCTCTGTCTCTCTTTCTTCCTCTTCTCTCTTCTCTTTCTGAGGCACCTTTAAGAAAGAGAATTAAGTTTGTATTTATTGTGAATATTTTGAGGTGCCAATTCTTTTGAAATGCCAGTTTTTAAGATAAATCCCTTTAAGAATGATTTTTTTGTCTGAGGAAATAAAGGCGTGTTCTGAGTTCTGTTGTTGGTGTAGTCTCAGTGTGGTGTTGATCTGTGCTCTCTGTGTCTGGTTTGGTTATATGAGGGTGAGGTGACGTGAGAGACGTGTGCGATGTGTGCAGGCAGCCTGCAGCTGGACTGTGAGCCGTTTCCTCATGGTGTGGTCAGGAATTTTGTTCAGAACCAGAGTTTTGTGGAGAATCTGAGAGATGAACTCCTGCAGCTCAACTTCCACAGCAAATCCAATGACCTGTACAAGTTCCAGCAGGTACGCGTGTGTGTGCCTGTGTGTGTGTGTTGGGTCTGGAGGTTCACTTCCTGGTTCATCAGGACAGAAACATGGAACTGTGTCTTTTACAGTCTGATGATCTGAAGAAGAGGAAGGAGCATCACATTTCTCACATAAGGTACAAGTGTGTTTGTGCTTCTTAGAGTACAAGAAGTTTTTATGTAATCAGTGTGAACTGTGTGTGTGTGTATATGTTAGGTCCCTTCTTTTCAACCAGTTCCGCTCATGGCTGTCTGAGGTGTTAGGAGTGGAGTTAGAGACAACCGTGGATATTTCCTGTGCTAAATATGAGCACACAGGTAATAACAACAAACTGCTCTCTCTCTCTCTCTCTCTCTCTCTCTGTGTGTGTGAGAGAGATGAGGAGTGTAAATACTGCTTGACGTCACCTGTCTCTCCTCTCCTGCAGATGTTTTGCTGTGTCACGATGATGAACTTGAAGGCCGGAGAGTCGCTTTCATCCTTTACTTGGTGCCTCCGTGGGACCTGAGTGATGGAGGAACCTTAGATTTGTACAACACAGATGGTGTGTGTGTGTGTGTGTGTGTTGAGCAGAGCTTGGTTTCTACCACAGCACATCCCATGGGTTTTCTTTCATTTTACACCGTAACCATTTGGAGGAAAAAAAAATCATAGTTTTTATTAATTAAAGAGTGACTTTTCACACTGTATATATTTAATATTGAACATCACTGAAAGAAGTTTATTCCCTGTTCTCCTGACAGTGGAGTGTCCTTCCATACATTTTTAATCTCAACATACACTATATTGCCAAAAGTTTTGGGACACCGCTCCAAATCATTGAGTTCAGGGGTTGGGCTCCGCCCCTTAGTTCCAGTGAAAGGAACTCTTAATGCTTCAGCTTCATACCAAGACATTTTGGACAATTTCATGCTCTTTGTGGGAACAGTTTGGGGATGACCCCTTCCTGTTCCAACATGACTGCACACCAGTGACCAAAGCAAGGTCCATAAAGACATGGATGAGTGAGTTTGGTGTGGAGGAACTTGACTGGCCTGCACAGAGTCCTGACCTCAACCCCATAGAACACCTTTGGGATGAATTAGAGTGGAGACTGTGAGACAGACCTTCTCGTCCAACATCAGTGTCTGACCTCACAAATGTGCTTCTAGAGGAATGGTCAAAAATTCCCATAAACACACTCCTAAACCTTGTGGAAAGCCTTCCCAGAAGAGCTGAAGCTGTTACAGCTGCAAAGGGCGGGACAACTCCATATTACATTCATGTGCATGTAAAGGCAGACGTCCCAAAACTTTTGGCAATATAGTGTATCACATCAATTACAGCATGATATTTTTTTTTTATCAGTTTATCAAGTTCCTGTAAATGAACCGTTGCTATAGAAACGAGAAGTTGACAGAGTTGCTGTTAGAGAGAATTAATCAGTACCTTCTGACCAATCACAATCCAGAATTCAACAGCCTTATAATAATATATTGTGTGTGTGTGTGTGTGTCTGTAGAACATTATGAACCAGTGAGCATAGTGAAGTCTCTGCTGCCCTGCTGGAACACTTTGTTGTTTTTTGAAGTCTCTCCTGTTTCCTTCCATCAGGTCATTACACACACAGACACACACACACACAGACAGTCCATTCACTGTATTTTGGTCATGAATTATTAATGCAGTAATGGACAGCTAGTTCTTTATTAACAGCATCGATCTGCAGCTGTGTCAGTGAGCTGTGTGTGAAATCTAAACGTGGTTACTGCTGTTTTTTTGTGCTGCTTCCTTCTAATGGGTGCCAATACTTCTGCTTTTACGCAAGATTTGTTCAACACTTACACTAATGTAGTCGCATTTCCTGTAGTAACTATTTATTTATTTATTTACACCTGGGCCGCAGGTGAGTGAGTCACTGAGCTATAATCATGCTGTGTGTGTGTGTGAGAGAGATTTTCTAAGCGTGCTTTCACACACCCAGTGTTTAGTGAGTTTAAACAGAACCCGGGTGTGTTCTCCTCCTGGGTGCGGTTCTTTAGTCAGGTGCGAACACAGTGATGACTCTTGGCTCTGAGTGAGTCGATCTCAGAAAGTGATTGGACTCTGAATCGACTCGCTGCAGTAAGTGAATCAGACCCCAGAAGTGAATTGTGGAGGAAATTAAGCACACAAGATGTTTTAAATTTATAATGACATTTTAGTGCAGGTTCCGTGTTGTCTCTGAATTCTCTCTGCATTCTCTCAGTGTTGTCCCCGCGTTGTCTCCACATTGTCTCCATGTTCTCTCTGTGTTGTCTCCATGTTTCTGATTGCTTTGTGCATGTAATCAGGTTTCATCACTGTATTTCTGACTAATTGTGAAAGCAAAGCAAATATCAAACAAATCAGAAGAATCAATTCAGATTAATAATGCACATAGGTGTTAGTGTTTTAGATTATTTTGATTCTCTTTTACTCTCTCTCTCTCTCTCTCTCTCAGGTGTCTGAGGTTCTTACAGATGAGAAGTGTCGCTTGTCTCTGAGTGGTTGGTTTCACGGTCCATCTTTGCCCAGACCTCAGCGCTACACAGAACCCTCAGCCCCACGTCACACACACACTCTCACAGATGTGAGTCAGGTTCAGGCTTTAACACCGTCTTCCATTTTAAATGTTTTAAAGTTTTAGTTTTGTTGATTTATATTACTTTTCTATGTATTTTGTATTAATGTAATTTTATAAAGTTTCCATTTAAAGGTGCATTAGAAAAGTTGAATAAGTTTTGAATGATTTTATTTATTTTTACTTTTTGAACACGAATGTACACAAAGCTCCGCCTCCAGAACTGTTCAGTTATCATCATCTAGCTACAAAATTCTAATGATTTAATTTTTTAATTGAACAAAAAAGCATGCTGAGGGTATGATTTAGGTTATGGATATTTTTTTCATGTTCTCCATATTTCTCCTGGAAATTTGTACAAGAAAATATATATATTTTTTAAATTGACCATGGCACCTTTTAAGTTTATTTTCAAAAAGTCGATGAACGTACTGTTTGCCATTTTAAAGCCCCAGCTATAACGTGTGTGTGTGTGTGTGTGTGTGTGTGTGTGTTCAGGAGTCAGTGTTGTTTGAGTGGGTGAATGAGACCTACATGGATCCTTTGTATCAGGCTCAGGTCCAGCAGGAGTTTGAGGACACGTCAGAAATCCGCTTGCCGAACTTCCTGCAGGTAAAATGCTGTCTCAGATCCACCACCACGCTGTCTGAGATCCACCACCACGCTGTCTGAGATCCACCCCCTCGCTGTCTGAGATCCACCACCTCGCTGTCTGAGATCCACCACCTCGCTGTCTGAGATCCACCACCTCGCTGTCTGAGATCCACCACCTCGCTGTCTGAGATCCACCACCTCGCTGTCTCAGATCCACCACCACGCTGTCTCAGATCCACCACCACGCTGTCTCAGACCCACCACGCTGTCTCAGACCCACCACGCTGTCTCAGACCCACCACGCTGTCTCAGACCCACCACGCTGTCTCAGACCCACCACGCTGTCTCAGATCCACCACCATTTAATCTGAGATCAAATGCCTGATCTGTTTTTTTATGTTTAATTATTATTAATATTTAATTGTAATTTCTGTACATTTCTGTGCTGTAAGAGGAATTAAACCCTTGAGGATTGCCGTTATGGGAAATAATGATTTGCACTCATGATTGTTTTCCATGTTGCTTCCTGTCTTCATCAGGAGGAGAAATATAAGCAGGTGATCGAGGCCTTGCGATTGGCTGAAATCCAGTGGGAGAGGAGAGGACCACCCAATAAGAGGTGAGCTGCTGAGGAGGTCTGTGTTTTTCTGCTTTACATCATCCTCCAGGGATTACATCAGGTTACTGCTCTGAGATCACAGTGACTTTCCTCTGCTGCTCGTTCACTGACTGTGTGTGTGTGTGTGTGTTAAGGTGTTATACCCGAGCACAGCTGCAGAATTTGCCCTCCTGCCTGAAGGAATGCTGGGATCTGTTCTCGTCTGAGGCCTTCTTCCTCCTGCTGTCCAACCTGACGGGGTTGAGCCTCCATGCTCTTGCGGCTGGGGACGATGAGAGTGATAGTGAGGGACAGGAAGAACAGAACGAGGGGCAGGAAGGACAGAGCAGCACAGATGATGGAGAGGATAAGCGAAACAATCCTGATGGTCAGGGCCTCAGTAGCACTTCATCAACAGAGAAGAAAACCAAAGGTGATCAGACTTTCCTAAGTGTGGAGAGAGATGCAATTCTGTATTTTCCTTCATTTTCTTTTATTGGACTTTACCCCAATGCTGTGACATCACCGTGTCCATATTAAACACTTCCCATGACAGCAGAACCTTGGCATGTGGATTTAATTGCTTCTGGAGGCGAGTTCTTGAGGTGAAAATTTGTATTGAAACAAATTTTCCAATCAGAAATAATAATGTAAATGCAGATAATCTGTTCCAGCTCCCAAAAATATGACCACTATGACCAATACAAAGCGTATGTAAACTTTATGGCTGCTTACAAAGAACTGACCCAAGCCAAGTATTCCATGTCAAGGCTTCTCACAGGAAGTCGGGCCACCAAGCTTTGGCTAAAAATAGAACAGACCGCCCACACCCCCAATCTGTCGACAAAAAAAACACCCCAAAAATCACCTAGCTTTAGAAAACATGCTGAAGGCAACGTCGGTTTCGTGGATCGACTCTCTCAAACAGCTTTCACTGACTGAAAAAATTTATAAACTCACTTTGGATGGCTTTACTTGGCTTTCCACTGACGCTAATGAGTTTTGAGCGGCTCCCGGACGTACACGCGACTTAGCCGGCGTTCGGTTCTGAATGCTTTGTATGCCGATGCAGATTTCTTTCGTGAAAATTCATAAGGAAGGACATTCATATGCCAAGGTTCCACTGTATATTTAAAAAAAGATGTCAACACTTACACAGTGTGTGTGTGTGTTTCAGGTCCTCCTGTGTGTGTTGGTGAGCTCCGTCGTTGGTCCCATGGTGATTACACTCTGCTGCATGACTCTGTAAAGAGAGAGTTTGCACTGGACCTGCTGCTTCATTTGGGCTGTACAGGTAACAATGGTCTCACTCTGGTCTCACACTTTACTCACACCTGCCTCACTCATCTTGGACACCAGTCCAGCTCTCACTCCTTATTTACAGCTAGCAATCGTCTCACTTCTAAGTACACCTGTCTTACACCTGACACCTGTCTCACTGCTGTTTTATTCCTGATTGACACCTGTCTTGTCTCTTTGTGTCTCTCTGACCTTTCACTCTTCTCTGGCTCCTGTGTTACCTGTCTCACTGCTGCCTTACACCTGAGACCTGTCTCACTCTTTTTAGACACCTGTCTCACTCTTCTGATATCTGTATTCCTCCTCTCTGTCACCCGTCTCGCTTCTGTTTCAAGGCTCCAAATTCTTATGGTCTTGCAGGTTCTGGCTGCTGAAAAAACAAACAAACAAAAAAAAACAAACAGTTGAATATTTTTTTTTCCTTTTCTGATTATAAGTTATTTTCTGTTCCAGGGTGGAAGGCCGAGTTCGGAGGATTTACATCGTACATCGCTCACGATGAAGACGAAGAGGTCGGTGATGACATCAGACTCTCTTTAATGTAGTCTAGATGCAGATGTTGAACTTGGTCAGTTAGACAAACTGATTGATTGTGTGGTATCCATACACCATCAGAGACTCACAAACTCCTCCCTCTGAAAAAGTAGTTCTGTCTCTGAAGGAGCGATTCGACATTTACAGGGAAGGGAAGAGAAAAAGTTCAGCATCTGCACTTAGACTTCTGTTCTAAATTATTTTATTACATTTTGTAGTAATTTTGTGTGTGTGCGCGTAGCTCCTGACTGTGTACCCTGAGGAGAACTCTTTGGCGTTGGTGTACAGAGACAAAGAAACTCTGAAATTCGTCAAACATGTCAATGACAACAGCGTCCAGGAGAGCCAACAGCCGCTCACACACTTCTACGATTTCTCGTTCACCTACTACGAATAATAATAAACACCACCAAAAACTTTAATCAACACTTTATACAGCAACAACCACACTTTACTGCGTTACAAATGCAAAAGTTTTTGCACCCCGTGGATTCTGGGTGAATAAATGATAAAGCGTGTCTCTGTGATCGAATTTACATACAATGATAAACATTTACATTTCATTCATATTTAATAACATTCTCTGTGTACCAGCAAAATATTCCATAAACATTTCTTTAACACCATCAGAAGTTTACACACCCACTCTATATATGCTCTACTTCATTTATTTCAAATCTTTAATAACCAAAAATCTTCCTCAAGGTCTGATGGTTCTAAAGTCTTCTAAAGAGTTCTACCTGGAAATGTCCAAAGAGTGATAGGAAATGAAACTCTTTATCCCTCAAAGAGTGTGTTTACTCTTTAGTTAACAAAAAAAACCTTCAAACTTGAATTAAAGGTAAAGAAGAGCTCTCCAGTGTCCGGGAAACGTGAAGGAAGGATATCAGTATTCTGTGTTACAAAAATCCTAAACAAACCTATAAAAGCCCACATTTCTGTCAGTCATAAATAGTTTAATTATATTTAAGAAACAAGTGTATTAAATCTATAAAGCTGTTATTAATCAACACCCACTGACTAATCACAAGCCAGAACTCAGCAGTGTGTGTGTGTGTGTGTGTGTGTGTGTGTGTGTGTGTGTGTGTGTGTGTGTGTGTGTTATCTAAGAGTGGTGTAGGTCCAGGGGTGTAGCTCTTTGCGTGTTTTGAGTGTGTATCTGTGGAGGTCAGGACACAGCGAGCAGAAAGCTTCGATCACGTTCTGTGAAACCACACAGTAACAGTGAACCTCGCGGAGCTTCCTGCACTGCGTTGCCAAGGAGACCAGCACTGTGTTGAGCTCGGGGGACGCGGTGGTCTGCAGTTCCAGCACCTCCAGCGTTTCTGCGTAACTCTGAGCCACGACACGTAACTCATCCAACAGACAGGTCCACGTGTGGAGGCGGAGCTGTCTCACAGGGATGCTGGGCTGAAGCACGCCGGGAACCTGCAGCTCCGGAAGTGTGTGGTCCAGCTCCAGGTCCACCCTCAGTCCGGGATGCCTGCGTCTCACGTCTGCCCAGACTTGATCGCAAAGAGGTGTGACGTACTTCAGCGAGCGCTCACAGCGCAGCTCCAGCAGCTTCAGTTCTGTTCTCTGGGGTTCGAGGATGTCTCGGAGGACATCATGAGACACACTGGCTTGGAAGAGACCGACTGTGTTCAGAGACGGACAGTGTTTCAGGACGTCCCTGATGGTCTCAGAGACGACTCCGCACACCAGAGAACTGTTATTGATGAAGAGGCTTCGCAGGGCGGGGCAGAGGGCAGCTACGCTCTTGATAAAGCTGTCGCTCAGGGTGAACGGCACACCCCTCAGGTCCAGCGCCGTGAGGGACGAGCTGCCGGTCAAGACGTCCACCAATCCCTGCAGCAGGTCCTGTCCTGCGTAAAACAGAGGTGGGTTCCCCAAACAGCTGACGCATAACCTGCGCAGTCGGCCATCACCCCTGGCTAGAACCTGCTGCAGAACCCACAGTCCAGCTTGCCGGTGAGCAGGTTCTGCCACGCTGACAATCAGCTTTAAATGTCTGATACATGGTAGAAGATCAGAGAACCTCTGAGGAACACAGTCTCCAGAATCACACCTGATTGGATGAATGGGGTGGGGGGGGGCAAATAAAAACCAATACAGTCCCAATCTGCAGTAAGATTGCATGACACTAATCATTTATACTCACCTGATCTCAGTGTGTGTCCATGCACTTGAAGAGCTTAAGCTGTTGGACCATGTTTTACACACCAGGAACGCATTGCATTTGTCCTTCAGAGGTAGGAAAGAGAAAATATGAGCAAGGATTTCTTCTGGAAGGTCCATTAGTCTTTCACACCGAACAAGAGTGCACACAAAGTCAGTATTGGGACACCAGCTGTGGTTTCTTCCCCATTTTTAATGTTGTCAAATAGTTTGCCGTTACTTCCTTACTCCTCCACTTCCGCGTCACTGTGCTACGTCAAACACGTCAACTCTCCGCCGCCATCTTGGAGAGGGCAAATTTTCAAGTTCATTGCCAAGCTTACTGACTTGAATTTTCAACGTCAACTAAGATATTATACAAAAATACCATCATACTGTGCAGCAATGGGGTGTAGAATTAAACGACACAAATAAACAAAAGAAATACAGGAATATTTTGTTATATTAAACGAACATTACTTATAAATTAAATGAAAAAATAACCGCTACTATGATTTATTATTAAAAATGTGTTATTTTACATTACATATGACGTAGTAAATTTATGACGTCAAAACAAAAGAAATATTCATAACAAGTAGAAAATGAAGAAAGTCATCACGCTAGATCGGCATTTCCCTAAACACTTGTATTAGAATGCAGACCTTTCCAATATGGCGGATGTCTCGTCTACTTTTTCCTATCTCAATGAGCGTGACGCCCAGAAACCTTCGACCAATCTGCTTAATTGGCACGGACGTTTTACCCAATCGGAATTCACTGAGTGGTGACGTAGACGCGTTCCCATACTGACCAACTTAAGCACTGTGTTTTGTCCGACTTTTAAAAACTTCTTCACTCGAAAGTGTTGCTGTTTTTTTCGGACAAGACCGCTTTACTTTTTGGTGTGTGAGTAGTTAAATTATTTCTCACCATTTTTTTTCTGTTCATTTGCTTTGTCAGCTTTCACAGAAATGTTTTTGCTAACTGATTTTGCTAAGTAGCTTGTTAGCTTGAAACGTCAGACTGTTCCAGTCAGTGGAAATACTTCAAGTGAAAATATTTACTTTCGGGATTTGAGCTGTTCGTGTCTATTTAATGAAAATGTCTCGCGGTCACTTCATTAGTACACACAGTTTCTGTTGTGACGGAAAAGCGACGAATTTCTGTTGGTCATGTCATTTTTCTTTTCTCTATCTCGCGCTCCATTAACGTTACCTGCGAACGAAACTCGCGTGACGTCTCGCGCGCACTTCCTGTTTGTCCCTCCGCGCACGAGCTGCGGTTAGAGACTGAAGATAAGAAGGAAATCTTCCTCCAATCTTCACCTTAATGCAGTGAAATAGAGTCGAGAAAACAGAGTTAAAGTCAGACACCCTTCTTCTTTAGGCTTCATCATTTACAAATCAGTTCAGTTTCAGAATCAGAC